>NC_080834.1:20664444-20965589 GCF_030435755.1 Ochotona princeps | reverse complement strand
CAAAGTACTGATGAATGAAAAGATAAAAATAATATTTGTGACACCTTAAGCCAAAATTCTGCGTATCTAAATCTTCTCCGTTATATGAATTGAGTATAATGATGAAAATCAATTTGTTTTAGATTGGCTTTGGTAAACTTTTAATGTATCACTCTTAGCCCTTGCCCATTAATCCCAAAGTAATTCTAGCTTGAATTAATTTAATGATATTTTAATTCAGCTTACCAAGACAGCTGCTGCGTTGGTGTTTGAATTCCTATTTTCATGTAGATTCTGAAAAATGGAGATGAACTACATTCCCCGAAGTAGTTGGACAGTTGCGAAGGGAATGACTGCTCAGTATCCTAAATATGCATATAAAGAGTAATGCTGAATAGTCAGAGAATGTTCATTTCTCAAATGAATCATGTAGCGGTGAGTACGGAATTATTTACAATGAAATAAGAACGATATCGATTAGGCGATCGTGACATGAAATGTGCATGCAACTAAAAGTGACAGACAAAAACAGATTGAATAACAATGAAATATTCATTAGCTAATATTAAGTAAAATTTTTCTGTTATTACTAATCTTATTTCAAAAGGGTATGTGTGTCTGAAGTTCTATCAAAAGTACTGTGAATTTCTGTTTTAATTTCTTTTGCTTGTTACTCTAACTAAAAGAAGACAAATTGTTTCATTGGCTTGGGGGTGTTTTGTCAACTCAGAAAAGGCCTGGTTTGTTTCTCCTGCTGGATGGCCCTGGCTTACCAGTCTTTCCTTAAATCAAGGCTTGTCTGTTATAATTTTCTCGCTAGGGTCAACGTCACATCAATTTTCCAGCCTCAGGAAACACCTTCTGGAAATTTCAGATAGCATTTACGTAAAAAAAAAAAAAAAATCTGTTCCCTAATTACAAACTATGTAATTTGAAGGTGACTCAAAAAATTCTACTATGTATTGATAAATAACAAATCAAAAATTTGTTTTTCTGTGTGATATCTTAAATGTAGAACTTAGAGAACTTAAGCACAATTGTTTCTATATGCTCCTAGAACATTACTTTTTGAGACTATTACTTGTACATTGGCCTGTTTAGTAAAATTATTTTATATATTGTTGATGGTCAACCTGTTCCATCTTAATGGCCTCTTTTGCTGCCTCAGTAAAATATGGCTTTCCGATCCATTATGCTCCAGTGGTCAGTCATTGATTTCCTTCTTTTATTAAAAGCACTGAGCCTCAGCAGCAACCTAACCAGGATGAATCATCTCATCTGACAGAAAACGCAGTGGACTATTTTAAATACATCTCATAGATACACTCTATTTTTTAAAAGATCCCAAAATGAATTGTTTCTTTTTCATGTGTAAAAAGACATGTTCTGTATGGACTCAGATTTGAAAATGAATGGTTCATGTGTCTTCTGTGTGAGGTGTGTATTCCCATAGTCAATGAAAAGAGAAGCAAGAATTTTACTGTCTACAGGAGGTGCTATTTTGGAGAGAAGTTTGTTATATCATATATATATACACATACATAATATATAAATATATATAATAAAAGTAGTTCTTTGTTTAACTCAGCATCTGCTCTTCTACTTAACATAAAAGCAGATGTGTAAATGGGCACACCCAGCAATATCAGCCTGGGCACAGATACAAACAGATCAAAATGATATTTTAATCACCATGTAAAATGTATCCATTCATGAATGCCAATAGGTATAAAGGATCATTTGCAAATTTGGTCTAATTTTGAAAATTATTAATAGAAAGGGTATGTATCTACCCAAAGTATAGAAGTATGCATTATTTTAATATGACAACTTGGTAATAATCTGTCCATGGTTAACATTAACATCTGTAACTACTTTATATAGCATTGATACTACAATGTTTTTTTCTTTCTAATAAATTTTGTCTTCTACATGAATATGTAACAAATGTAGTCTGAACTTGAATGGAGTTTACCTGTTTTCCATTACTGTATATTGAACACATACTTAATCAGAATTAGTATGTATTAGTATAGTAAAGCATAATAGAAATGAAACATCTTAATCCTTCATCAAACAGTGGTAACAAACTCCTAAGTGGCATCAGGAGATGACTCCCTCATTCTCTCCTGTGTAATCTAACACTAATATAACCTACCACTGATTTATCACTCAATTATTATGGGCACGGATCTAATTTTGCTGTTGTATAGCTCCGGATGCTTAGGCTGAAATTCTTGGACTAAGTCTCTGTGATTCAGACCCTCTTGAAACCAGAAGTGTATATTTTGCTTTGTAATGTTGCATGCATATGTGGCCAATTCTTCAAACAGCTTTTTCTGCCAACTTTCTTAATTTTAGCTATTGCCAGAACAATTTTTACCAATTAGTAATAAAATCCCTCGAATCTTTAGTCATGAAACATATCATAAATGTCACTGAAAAAATACTGAAAAATTATCAGCTATATGAAATATCTACTTTGCCATGGAGAATAAGTGAAGGGCTTCGTAAGGGCTCGAGCTGGCCAGTGCAGCTTCAATAAAACATTGTCCACTGTACCTGTAAAATATGAGAGTCCTATATGAGAAAAAGCCTGTGATCTATTTTCATTTTTACTGAAGAAAAATGCATCAAATATTTTTCTTTGTATCTTTAAAGCAAGTGCCTCCTTCAGATCCCCAGTCACCCACTGCTCAGCTAGCTGACAGTTCCTTGGTTCTCTGTCCTGCAAGAGAAATGGAGTGAGTCATGGCCTGTTTTTGATAACTAAGTTACCATACGGAGGTCTGGGCCCCCATAGTCTATAAATAGCTTCAAGTACAAGGCTGCAAGAAAAGACTGAAGAGAAGAAGATGTTTAAAGTATGTTCCTTCCTTAGGGATGTGTGACATTTGTCAGTTGGCTATGATTACAAATTTACCTGCCTCTCCAGATTTCGGGGTGGCTGCTTGTCTTGTTCTGTTTCTGATGGGCTCAGCAAAGCCGTCCTTCTGCAGTTAAATCAACTGTTTCTTGTTTTAT
Organism: Ochotona princeps; assembly: GCF_030435755.1. Lineage (NCBI taxonomy): Eukaryota > Metazoa > Chordata > Mammalia > Lagomorpha > Ochotonidae > Ochotona > Ochotona princeps. The sequence goes on along the minus strand of NC_080834.1, from coordinate 20,962,586 downwards.
CTCTGTCGATTTTACTATAATAAATGCCAAGCAATGATAGTTTTACAGGTTTTCTTCTGTCAATCAATGTTTCATACATAGAGGCATTTAAATTAAAATAATAACAAAATGCAGTTAACACAATATAATGGGATTTAATACAACAAAAAGTCTTTTGTGAGTGCAGGAATACTTTTGGATTGTTTGGTGTTTTATTGCAGCACAGAAACCACATACATTAAAGATATCACATAAACAAGTTAAGTTTGTCTCCCTTCAGTTTACAAGCAATGTTTCCAATTTTGGCCTAATTTCATTCAGGGGCAAGGACTAGAATTGTTGACAGCGTCCGTTTTTCTTTCAATTACACTTAAAGCATATAATTAATTGCAAATTTTATGAGATTATAAAACAATTTAAACTTGTCTAAAATGTTTAATACCTCGTTTTTACTCATAAGGTTTAGTGCAGCTTGACATACACTACTAACTATTCGTTAAAAAAGTATTTAAGCTCCTACTATATGCCAGGCCCAATTGTCAGTACCAGAAATGTAATAGTGAATTAACAAAGAAATAACCACAATTAGAGTTTACATTGAAGAAATTATTTTTAATTTTTATTTATCTCTCTTTTTTTAGAGAATAATAAATACTCACAAAAGCAAAAGGTGAGTCCGGATAGAAAGAAATGACATGAAATATAACTTGTAGATGAGAAAGCCAAGAAAGACTTCATAAAAAATTAACATTTGATGAAAGATAATGGACCTTAGAGGATTAGTCATGTAACTCTTCAGCTGGCGGGAGGGAACAAGATAAAGATACACATTTCCTAAAAGACAATGCGTCCTCAGTGCCCTGAGAACTGACCCTAACCCTGGTTACAAGGAAAAGAGGGAGGCGTCTCCTAGGATATGAAAAGAGAGTGAAAAGCCAAAGCTGTCAGACCAACACAGCTCAGTGTGTGGTCCCTCATCACAGGAAGCTCAACCTGAGAAGCTCAGAATCACAACTGAGACATTTAGCACAATTTAAAACAGTTAGAGTTGTATTAAAATACTGGACTTATACACCTCATCTTCCTTTATTTTACTGTAGATCATTTTTGTCTAGTTAGTGGAATCACTGGGCTAGAACAGAACAGAATAGAAACCACAGAAGTGAGCCCACACATATATAGCCAACTAATCTTCAATGAGAGAGCTAAAAATAAGGAAAAAGTTTTGTCTCTAAAACAAATGTGACGATTGGATAGCAGCCTACAGAAGTAAGAAGACCCTCATCTGTCATCTTACACAAAAATCATCTCTAAATGGCTCAAGAACCTAAATCTACATCCAGAATCCAACAAACTTTTAACAGAAAACATAACAAACACTCTTAAAAATTATAGGAATTCATGAAGACTTTTTTGGAAAAGTCACAAAAAGCCCAGGCAGTCAAAGCCAAAATAAACGAACGCAACTCCATCAAACTAAGAAGCCTCTGTACCGCAAAGGAAATGATCGATAAAGCGAAGAAGCAGCCAACAGGATGGGAGAAAACCTTTGTACTCGACACAATAGTTAGGGACCTAATATCCAGGAATCATAGACATATGAAAAATCACTTAGACTCTACCTATCAGGAAAATACAAATTATAACCACACTGAGGTTTCAACTAACTCTGGTGAGATTGGATTACTTTTCAGAACTCTCAAAACACCTGTTGGCCTGGATATGGGGAGAAAGCTGCCCAGATCCGTTGTTGGAATGAATGCAAGCTAGTTCAGCCACTATGAAGATCAGCAGGGAGAGTGCTAAGACAACTGAAAATTGATATATCATAAGACCCTGCTATCCCACTCCTGAGAATATACCCAAAGGAAATAAAATTTTCATATTTGCAAGCAACCTGTGATCCCATGTTTATGGCAGCATAATCCCCAACAATGGAGATGTGGAGAAAACCCAAATATCCACCGAAAGAAGAATGGATAAAGAAACAATGGTACATCTACTCCAAGGAATACTTCACACCATTGAAAGGAATAAAATTCTATGATTTCTGACAAAATAGTCCCAACTAGAGATCATTTTGCTCTGTGAATAAGCCAAAGAATGACAAATACATGTTCTCTCTGACATAAGGCGATCTTCATGTAAAATACAAAATGAATAGATAAACAGGTAAATATGCATATAGATATATTCATCTAGAGGAGCTATACGAGGTAAACTAATGTTCCAGGGTAAGCATCTCTACTCCCAAATAAAAGGGAGACTTCCAAGAAAACTGTTACATACACCTTGACAACAGGATAGCAGACTTTCTAACATTGTCTATTCCTGTCATGTTGGACTTGTGACTGTTGCTGAAGGGCTGTATTAATGTCATAATATTGGGGTAAACTGTGCATGGGTGTGGAATGAAAGGGTGGAGGGAGAATCCTTTTGCCATTGGAACCATATCATGAAAAATAATAAATAAATAAAATTGGTAAAGACATTAAAAAAGTAAATGGTTGCATATGCTTTGTAGGCAAATGACAAGTGAATCTTGTAGTCAAAGGAGATTGTGTTAAAATAAAATTCTTTCAAAATATTCAAGAATGATTGCTGTAAAGTGTTCATTAATGTAACCGACATAGAAATAGATTTTGGAATATGAAATACTTAAATATATTTTTTAAGTTGTTAACTATCTCATAGTTTCTAATAGGATACTCAGCCTTATGAAAACAAGAATTTATCCAAAGTAAATTAAAAGAACACTACTGGATACTGTCAACATACGAAAACAAAATTGTGCTTATGGATAATTGGTAATCTGATTGAAACACACAAAACGGCTTTTGATGACAATCAATGCAAATGATGCGATACAATTTAATCTAGTTTTCTGACTGAAATATGTTTTCCCTTCTGTGGAGTCTTTGTATGTCTGTGAGGACGTTTCAGGTGTAACAGGCAGATGTTTTTAGGCAACCTCACATGATATTGGCTCATATTGTTACACATTAAATCAGGGAATCTTGAGCTGCAGGTGGTCAGACAGTTGCACAGTTGCGGATGGATAGGACCTCTTCAGCACGGCCTGAGCTGCACCTTGGCTCCTCTGGGGCACGCCCTGTGCTTTCCTGCCACCACAGGGCACTGTCCCCATCCCCCCATTTCCAGCTTATGAGGTGTGCTTACTTCCAAACTCTGCTAATGACTTTTTACATGTGTTGCCCAGTTTCTGTTCCAATATCATTATTTTTATGTCCTTCATGCAAACTTCAGTGTGATTCAGTATGAGAGATGTGTGGTACCAGATGTTAACATGCTCTTATCGCCTGGAGAGGCACACAAACCTCGCTTGTTTCCCGCTGTGTTTCTTCCACACATGTACTGGTAGGCAAATAAACAACTAAACCAACTTAAAAACATTCTTTCTATAATGATTCACATTGTGCATGCGAGGCATGTGAAATTGGTTCCCTAGATATAAGTTGAAAACAGTAAAAAAGAGATAAAAGGAAAGCATTCTTTCTAATATTAAACTACTGAATACATTTATGACTTTAAAAATCACTTAAAATTAACCCTCTCTAACCTAGACACAGCATTTTTTGGGGAAATTTATGTTTAAAATTTTATCTTATTTCCACACATTCAATCTAGATTTGATTTTTTTTTTCGGCGGGTGGGGTAAATACAGCAGCATATGACCAAGTATTTTTTTCTTTTTTGACATTTGTTTAATTTTGTTGGGAAGGCAGATTTTACTGAGAGAACAGAAACAGAAAGAGAGGTCTTGAACAACTCTGGCCCAGTGCCCCGACGGCCACCAAGGCCGGAGCTGAGCTCATCCAAAGCTGGGAGTTCCTTCCCGGTCTCCCGTGTGTGCGGCGTTCCAAGGACGTGGGCCATCCGCCATCCCCTGGCTTCTTAGGCCACAGCAGAGAGAGGAATTGGAAGCAGAGCAGCTGCAACGTGAACCAGACCCATATCAGATGCTGGTGCTTCAGAAAGAGGATTAGCTTACAAAACCACCCTGCCGATGTTCGCCCACCAGGTATTCATTTATAAATGTGTTAAAATATTTTTTTAAATAGACACCTATTAAATATTGTTGAATGTCTTTACAATGGTGTGCCTAATTCCTGTGATCACAAAAATGCAAGTTCTAATAAAGTGATTATTTTATAGTGAAGATTAGTAGCCAAAATACAAACTTTATTGTATGTATGACACATTGTATTTTGCTTCTTTCTTTTTAGAGTAATATTTGACACTGATGATTTTTACATAGTTACTTTCTTTTACTAGCTGTTGCATAATTGCTGTTCTTTCTAAAAATATTTATTTCTTTTTATTTAAAAGCCATAGTTGGTCCCGGTGCGATAGCGTAGTGGCTAAAGTCCTCCCCTTGCACCTGCCGGAATCCCATATGGGCGCCGGTTCTAATCCCAGCGGCACCGCTTCCCATTCAGCTCCCTGCTTGTGGCCTGGGAAAACAGTCGAGGACGACCCAAAGACTTGGGACCTTGTACCGGTGTGGGAGACCTGAAAGAGTTCCTGGCTCCTGGCTTCGGACTGGTGCAGCACCGGCCATTGTGGTCACTTGGGGAGTGAACCATCGGATGGAAGATCTTCCTCTCTGTCTCTCCTCCTCTCTGTATATCTGCCTTAAAAAAAAAAAAAGCTAGAGTAACAGGCAAAGAGAAGAAGAGATACAGAGGGAAAGAGATCTCTTATCTCTACTTTCTCTCCTTGATGACTGCAATGACTGGAGCTTGGCCAGGGCAATGCCAGAAGACAGTAGCTTCCCCAAGTGCTGGAGCCATCTTTGACCCTCTCCCAGGTGAGCCAGCAGGGAGCCGGGTAGGTAGAGCAGCTGGGACTGCAGTGAGCTCCAGAAGAGGTTCCAGTGTCACAGGTGGTACCTTCACTGACCTTACTACAGTTCCACTCTAGGAAAACTCACTTTAACTTTCATCATGTTATCGACTTGTTGGATGTTGCCATTAAAAATAATTGCACTCTGTTTTGTCCCTCTTTTTGTAAAAGAAAAATATATCTTCTATTATTTTTTAACAAATTTGAAAATGATGAATTGTTAGCTGCTAAACCACCAACAATGTCCAGTTTTGCATTGATACCAAATGGGGAAATCTAATGTTTTTTTTTTAATGTATCTACAATGATTCTGTGTATAAATTATTTCATTGAATGCTTCTTAAAATGAAGTAAGTAGTGGTTGGGCTTTGTTTGTTAACTGCTTCGTTTACTATGTGAGACATCTTTCCATCACACAAAGCCCGGTTTGGTCTCAACCCCTTTGCTTCAGATCCAGCGTCTTCTTTTGGGCTCTACTAGGCACAGCAGTGGTGCCCACCTTCTGGGCTTCTCGCCCTAGCCGGACCTGCTTCTCACATTTGGGCATTTGAGGCTTGGCTGGCAAATGGAAGATCTCTTTTTTTTGTATGTGTCCATCTTTGGAATAAAATGAAAAAATATACTAAATGCCCTACCTAGAAATTGGTTATTTTAATTATGTTTTACTCAAGTATTGGCATTTTGTATTTATGTTTCTAGCAGATAAATTGGAATTGTGATGCACACATAAAATTCTAGACACAAAACAATGGTGACTCATCTTGTCTGCTGTGTGTAATATGAACCTGGAGCCCAGTGCTGCAGAGATTGGACGCTAATGATGAGACAGGAGAAGGAACACGGAAAGCTTGGCTCCTGGAGGGCGTATAAGAGAGCAGAGGACGTGTGGTCTAAATGTTAGCCACGTGACTGGCTGCAGATAGAACAAGAACTTGCTCAATTCCACCTCTTACCTTTTTATTACTGAATTTTAGAGTTTTGTGTTTAAAGGCTTGTAGATATTCTATCTTTATATATGGTTTTCAATCTTGATTACTGTGATTTTTCCTTTCTGTGTTTTTGGCTGTTCTTTTGGTAAGTGGCCATATTGATTGTGTTTTATTGTTTAAGAACTTCTGTGAGTACTTTTTTTCATAAAATAGTACAATGTCTTAGTTAAAAATTCTTCATATTTTTGAAATATCAAACATTGTTCTCTATAATTGGCATGTCTTTTATGATAGCTTTGAACATTACAATTCAGTGAAATATTTTCTGTCAGATAAATTTGCATTTTCAAAGTTAGCTACTTTCAGAAAATAAGTGTGTTGAGCTTAAACATTGACTTGTGCAGCCAAAACTTCCAAAGAATGTGTAAAACATAAAGAATGCTATAGTCATAACAAAAAATTAATTTTCTCAAGGAACTTTGACATTATATTTACCTAAGACACTAAAATGACAATTGTTGAATTACTGTGATTTCTCATTTTAAATTTATAAATTTAAACAAAATTGATTTTCAACAAATCAATAAAATTAAATGAAAAAGTTTTCATTGTGCAAAGATTTAAATGCAATAACTGGATCATTTTTAAATTTGTATGTATTGGTCTATATTTACAATCGGTTTCATTCCTCCATGTGCACTGGGTCATCATACTGTCATTTTGTGTTTTAAAAAATGCCTGGTGCCAAGTGATGCCATATTTCTTTAGCAATAATGCCTCTTATATTCTGATATTAGGGTTGGGTGAGGATATGTTATCTCAATCCAATCAGATTGTTATTTTTCTTAAGACTCGTTTTTTTCTAACTCACTGTATGATATCTCTGTTGGCTTTCGGTCAGTATTTGCTTCAGACTCTTCACTTCTTTGTAGTGAACATCATTGAAAAATAATTATCCTGTTTCTCTGCAGGGTAAAATCAGACACAGCTTTTGCTATAGGAGACAATGTCAGCATCATTCCTCTTAGTAAGCATGCATTAAGCAGTTTTACTGTCTGGCGCCTCAAGTAGAGTTCTAATTTCAAAGTAACTCAAGCATAACGTGTCTGTGACATCACCTACAATTGATTTTGCATTCCCCTGTTGAAACTGAGGAGCAGTGGAAACCAGTGTTAATGCACTTACTGACTTTGTCGTGGAAACTGGCTCCGACCGTAATCTCTGGTGCTGTGCCAGCCTCCGACACACAGCACCAAGCGCGCCTGCCAGATCCGTTTTCTGACCCTTCACATTTCTGGAAATCCCTAAGATTAAATTCTCACACATCTGAAGTGAGAATTTGGCATAACTTGTGAAGTTTCTCCTTTTTATCAAGTCCTGAACTCCAGTTTTTCTGTGTTGTAATGCAAGACTGTAGAGAATTACAATTTGCTTTTCATCGACTTTCCGTGTGACTTCTTAACCTCAGGATTTGAAAGCAATGAAAAGTCAGTTTCTCTTGCCCCTGGAGCTTGCCACAAGTCTTACTACCTGGAGGCGGCCACAATTCAATTGATTCAATGCTGTAAATTGTATCTAAAACCTGGTGACTTTCCTGCCTTAAAAGTAAAATCTTTCTCTTTCTTTCTTTTTATTTTCATACCCTAAAGTGAACATAACAAGGAGAAACATAGTTACAGAATGTTGGCTCACATTGCTGTGCTTCCTGTATTCCAGGCCCTGGATTAGTCAGATCCCGGTTATCCGAGTGCTTCTTCAGTGCCTTAAAAACAAAATTCACCTTCCCTCCCCTCCAACTTTCTTTTCTCCCACCTATCCATCCTTCTTGCCTTCCTTTTTTTATCCTGATTTTTCTCGTTTTTCACTCTGCCTTTCCATCCTTCTGTTCTTCCTTGTTACTTTCATAGTTCTCAGTGGATTTTTTTTTTCGCTGCAGATTATATACTCAACCCAGTCAGCCAGTTGCACAGCATTTACTGTATATTTCTTGCATATTTAGTAAAAAAGTTACATAAGTTTTTGAAGTATATCAGTGGATGTAAAATATCTTCTCGGTTTCTATCGCCAGTCAACAAAAGGAGAGAGAATTTGCTACCTATACATAGTATGCACAACACTTATCATAAATGAACTATGCCATTACATAAATATCTCTAGCTTAACATATGAAACATGTTATAAAATGTATGTCTGTAAATGATATTTTATAAAACTCATTCAAAGAATTATAATAATTTTTTCATAAAAAGTGTTTCACTTTGTCAACCAAAGCCAATCCATAGTTTCAACTCAGATTTTGAAAATAGATCAAAGCTTAGTTACACAGCATTCTCCAGCTGAGTATCCTCGTTATGTTGTTTCAGTGCTCGTATGCACGGTGGTTGCCATGTGCTAGCTTCCTATATGTAGACACACTGCAGTAGTAATGACATTTCAGGCTTTCTTTTATATAAAAAATATGTAATTAGTTTGAAAGCTATGGAGAAAGACAAGCAGCCAGAGAAAAGGAGAAGTTCTACGGAGAGGCAAGACAATGACAGAGTACATTGTTAGAGATCTAAGCTGGTAGTCCACCCCTGAACACCTACACAGCCTGAATTAGCTGATACTAAAGGCCAGCAACCCAGAATTCAGTCCCGGTGTCTCACGCTGGTAACAGCCATCGCTTGCTGCGTCCTAAGGTTCCTGGAATCCAGAGGCTAGAATGCAGAGCAGAACAGAGGTTCAACCTCAGGTGCTCCTCCATGGAAACTCACACTCCACGCGGAGCTCACACTCCACGTAAGGGCCCCATCAAACACCTGTGTGCAGCTCTGCTGTGAGCCCAGGCCATCTTGGTGATAAACACGAAGAACTGCCTACTGAGCAGGAGCCAAACAATGATTGAATGCCTGAGATTAATTTGGCTCTCTGATTCCCCTCCTCTGCCTGTTGCACTATTGTACAAACCATAGTTGGTATAACTAACTATAAATTTCTTTATCTCCTGAGTTGAACTAGGCAATGGGTTCTTATGCACTCTTACATTTTACAGAATTAGCTTGATATTTTTCATAATTTTTTTTATTTTCAGAAAGGAATCTAAGAACCAACCACAGTAAGTAGCAAGTTTGTAATACAAAGTTTATAATACAAAGTATGTAATATAAAATCATAAAAATGTTTTTAGCATAAAAATAAAATAAAAAGAACGTTTGCTAACAGTGGTTTTCTATCATTTTTCAACTTTCCATTATGCCCCCTAGATATTTTTCCTATGCTATTTAAATTTTCTCATAGTTTTGATGTAGCTTTTGATAGAGAAATGTTGAAAGTTCTTTTTTGTGTAAATTCTACAACTATTTTATTCCTGATTACACTGGAATTAGATTTAACCATCTTAAATTTGTAACACTAATTTGAATGTATGTTTCCCTTTTCAGTAAGTGATGTCACAAAATAACACGGTGTCTATGTATCTCTGATCAGAATCAGCAATCGGAATATAGATTCCTAATTTTTAGAACAAGTTCTTTATTGGTAACCTGGTCCCTACTTGCTATATTCAGGCACCTGAAAGAAAGCGTTTGTACTTGCCTTTCACAAACCAGAGTTGGAAGATACATAAGTACTGTGAGTTAAAAGCGATAATGAGCTGAAATTAAACATGATCTTTCCATCTAAAACTTTATCTGAATTTTTAAAACTTCAGTAGACTTTGGAGTTCCAAATAGTTATATCAGAGAGATGCTGCAAAGGAAATTATTGTCTTATAGGACTGAGAAATCAAAGGAAAATGTAAAATGAGAAAATAGATAAAAATGGATAGAAAAAAGCATATTTCAAAGATAAAGAGATGCAGTGAAAAAATGCTTGAGAGAAGATGTAAAACTATTAAAACATACATTGAAAAGGGGTAAGATTTCAAATGAACTACCTAAATGTACTGTACCGGGAAAAGGAGAAAAAACCTAGACACAAATCTTCCAGAAATTCAGAAGTAAAAAGGATTAGAAAGGAGATTGGAAAAATATTAGAAAAAACAATAAGTGAAGCTGAAAGTGGGTTTTTAAAAGATAGGCAAAAGTGAAATAACTTTATATTGACTAAGAAAAAAGACGTCTCAGTTTACTGAACTCAAAAATCAAACTGAAGAATATCGCTAATTTTTGTTTTACAAAATCATATGAATAATAAATAATATTATAATATAAACTATTTAACATATTAGACAATACAATGAATGGACAAACTCTTAGAATCATAGTATCTATCAAGACTAGCCCATGAAAAAAGAAACCATGTGATGATTACATTTAGAGCTATTGATGGAAATGTTACACATCACACATGGAGGAGGTGGACCCGCTGACTTCCCCACCAAACCCTGCCAAACATTGATAGACACCAAAACTCATAATTCTTCAGAATGTTGAAAACAATTGCACACCCTCTATCTTATAAGGGATGTTTTAATGTAATTCTTCTCAGCACTTTGAAAAATTCAGAGATTTAGGGGCCAATAAATGACGTACTGATGTTCAACAACAAGAAAAAATGCCAAATAGATAATGATTTGGATAAGTATTCTCCAGATGATCAAGAATCTTATGAGAACAAACTAACCAGCATTAACATCAGGGGAATTTAAAGTCACAACATGATATCGTACAGCCATGAGAATAGAAAGCACTTCGACACATAAATGTTCATGCATGCACGTACACATGGGTGCACACAGGAACACACACACACTTGCAAGAAAATAGCCAGTGTTGTTGATACAAAAGAGAAATTAACATGTTTGTGCTCTTTGTGTAAATAATATCGTGCACGCACATACTATGAGAAACAATATGGAAATTCATAAAAAATAGAATTATCACATGATCCAAAAATTCTTTTAAATATGTGCTCAGATGCTCAATAATTATTTGTACACCCGTGCCATAGTAGCATTATTCACAATTGAGACAAAAATCAAAGTTCCCTGGCATCCCCTTTTCCATGTTTGTTCCTGTCAAATTGATGCATGCGTGAAATGTGGCATGAATGTCCCATGGCATGTTACCCTCACATGTGCTGTAAAGTGAATGAGACCTGCTGAGCTTATTCTAGTTGAAACAACCAACTATAAAAGTTATGTTCAGTTTAAGAGTCAGGTCGTATGAGGAATTCAAGCTCAAAAACTATTACTGGAACACCTCAATGATGGTTGCTACTGCTCATTATTATGAATTTTGAATAGATCTTAATTTTTACAACATTGTGCTAGAGATGATGGTATATAATATTATAAAACATTGCAAATATACATTTCATCACTTAAAAAAGGTCAGGTTGATGAATTTCATGTTATGTGTATTTTACACAATGAAAAAAATAAAAGAGAAATTAAATAGCATTTTGATTAACACCTGATGCCCCCCCAAAAATCAACAAAAGGAAAAGCAGGATATTGAGGATATTATTTCAGTAAAAGTTGTAGTTCTCCAGTCCCCAACCTCAAGTTGATTTTTTAATGTAGAACAGTTTATTAAAGATAGGTCTTAATTCCAATGAAGAAATATCCTATCAAATGTTTGCATGTGTATACCATTACAACTCTTCCATTTTCCCCCAAGAGAGATATGCTGTCATTTTACTATGGGTGAAACAAAGCAAAGTACTAAACACAATTTCTGATTTGATATTCATACTGTGAGGTTGATGACCCGAAATATCATTATGTTCTCAATATCAGGAACGTGGGAGTCAGGCACAAACTAAACCCTAGATACTGACCAATTCAAGGAGGGCTGATCTAATTCATAAATACATATAGTAGTTATTTCTCAAACTCATGACATATAACTGAAATTAATATGCCTGAAGGTTGGAGTAAAATTTATATTACTTTCCTGATGTATGGAGTGCAGCTATAACAGTAGGGAAAACATACAGAAACAGAAGCCTCTACAATCAATCTCTCTCTCTCTCTCTCTCTCTCTCTCTCTCTCTCTTTCACACACACACACACACACACACACACACACACACTCCTAACAGTCTATCAGTAATGGTGCTGTTTCCTTGGGAAGAAAGTTGCCACTATCAATGACCTAAGGGTCCTAACTGTATCTGAAATTAATCTGTCAATTTGGCCTTTGAATGGACCAGAATGAATTCTTAGAAGTTGTAGTGGATTATGCAGTATTACCGAAAAAGCAATTCCCATAGTAAGTGTAATCATTGTCAGCTTAATTACAATTCATATATCTCTTTTATGGTTATTGGTTGGGCAAACTATTTTCTTCATCTTAATTGGAAAAAAGAATTACAAACAGGTAATTCACATGGAATGGACAATATTTGTCTACAGGTTTGCCTGAGGGCTGCTTTAATTATTTTTCTCTTTATTGAAATACAGTATAAAGAGATATATACCATCTATATCTCCCTTCATCTCACTGGTTACTTACATCCATGAAATCATGATTAAACAGAATAGGCAACAGCTGTGTAAGACACTGGATATTTGGGTAAGAAATATGTGTTCTAAATGATAAACTCTGAAAATACTCAAGAACCTGTTGTAGCAATGAATACTTAAAGAGCTCAACGTTCAAATACAAAGAAAGTATTCCCTTTGAAATGAAGAAGGAAGAGGAAGAGAAGAAGTTATTGCATCCTAAAAGTAGCCACCATTGGATCCTAGAAGTCCACTGCAAATATCAAATAGACGCACTGGTGAACTCCTCTGTGTTCTGGAAGGATCAGATTCATCACTTTGAACACTAACGCAGCCTGTAAACAAGAAGCCACGAAAGGCTTCCAGATTTAAATGAGGACTTGAGGGAAGGAGCCCTGCAGAAAAATCCCAGCCATTCTCTAAAAATCTCTTTTCAGTATCCTCAAATATGTTCTATCGGCATGGCTCCATATTGCGGACACAATCACTTACTGTATATAGTATTCAAAATATACGAAACATTCCTGCATCTTCAAGATCTGCCAAATCACTTCCAGTTGCTTAACACTCCTACTTCCTGTACTGCTATTTATTTACTTTAAAGGTCAGAGATGAAAAGAGAGATAGAGATCATTGCATACGCTGATATGCACTCATATTCAACTACTCGTGGTTTCTCAAAATGAAAAACTGTGTGTGGTTGAATTGCTACTTAAAACTCATTAAAACTGCTTTACTTGGCATCATCACCATTCTCCAGCCACTGGAGAATTCTTCATATTGCATGAATTATATTATATTACACTCAGTTACCCTTCTTGATAAATTCCTACAATTTCTTGTCCATACGTTTCTTCCTCTTTAACTCAAAGGTTGCTTAGTGACTATATATCTTCATTTGATTTTCTGTTACATGTGTATAGTGGAGAGTTTATTGTTCAGTATGTAGATCAGTTTTGTCTTAGTCTTCAACCAGGACCAAAGGATGGAAAAGGGAGACTAGGAGATGTCTCAAGGGCTCCCTCCCATGGCTGGAGAGCTCATTGTTTGAACTTACTCCCAGGGATGCTACCAGATTTTGTAGACAAAAACATGACATTCGGAAAAATTGAGTTCACAGATTATTGGCAGAAAAAATAGATAAAAGGCACATCCTTTAGGATAATTTGTGGAAAATGGAATTATTTTTTAAATGTCATCTTTTTTCTTGACATTAACTTATTTTTTAACTCCCTTTGCAATGAGCTCTGGAAAAAAAAATTATTTGAGAGACAAAAACTAAGAGAGAGTAAGAGAAAAAGTAAAAGTAAGACAAAGAGATTTTCATTCCTTTGGTTCTTCCTGCAATGCTGGTAACCTCCACGGAGTGGAGCGGGGTCATCAGTCAGCACTGTGGTGTAGGTCCCTGAGTTCTACGCAGCTGATTCAAGGGACTTGAATCAGCACCGTGCTTCCCAGGGTCTGCATGAACAAGAAGCTAGGATCGGACACTGGCATCAAGAGCATAGCTTCTCTGATGCGGGGCACAGACGCACTAACGTCTTCTTGATGGATCTACCAGGGCCCATCACCACCAAAGACTTTCTCAAGCACTTTTATTGTAACAACAAACGGAAGATGACATTTGTCGGGTATCTATTCTGCGTAACAGCACTAAGCCGTTAAAACAACCAACACTTGTGTATGTAACAGAGATAAAAACCAATGTTCACAGAAATTTGGCCATTTGTCTGAAATCAGTAGCACCTACAACTAACCAATGAGAGAGGAAAAATACAACAATAGAGGTTCTTATTTCAGATTAAAATTGTGTGATTATAGCATATTGTTTTTCTAGCAAGCACTCTACAACCAAAAAATTGTGAAATTTTAACCCAGAAAAATATATTAGCTAAGAGTATAAAAAATACATTATAAGACAATAAAGAAAACTAAACAATAATACTTTTATTCATTTGTTATATTTGTGTGAAATCATAATTATGAATGTACTGATTGTCCTAACAGTAATTACCCAAGTTAACATTCTAGAAAATTGCATTTAAATTCCTAACTATAAAAGCTTTATAAAGAATAAACCTTTTCCACACCAGAAGGAAACTAATACCTAGAAATTACAAGCCTCCAACAGCATTTCAATTTTCTTTCCGATGGTTATTTCTCAAATTTGTAATTTCAGCATCACATACTTATTTAGGATTGCACATTTTTCCTCGAGCAGGAGTTCTTTTTCTCAAGCTTCATTTTGTTGTGCACCATGGAAGAAGTGTGATGTAAAGTAATACACATCAAATAAAAAATCATCCAAATGTATCTTATTTAAAAGTAAATGTTCTTTTATTACAGGAAAAAAAGTCATATCCCCTACATTGTCAAATTTCCCCTTTTCAAATTGTTTGAAATTTCATAGTGGCAATGACATGCAACTAATAATAAAGACACTGCGTGAGGAGGATCTCTGATTCACGGACTGCCCCGCAGAAGCTGTCAATTCTGATAGGGTGCTAGGAACAGTTTCTCAAGTAATTTCACACTAAGATGCACACTCTCTTACCAAGTCTGTAAATTGCTTTACAAGACAAGGTAATGAAGAGAGAAGCATAAACTGCTAAATCATTTACAACACTCAGAAGGCGCTTCAGACCCTGCTTCACAACATTCATGGCTATTGTTTAGTTGTGACAAAACTAGAAACAAAAGTTCAACTCTGAGCTCAGGTAGGGACATGAATTCTAAACAGCATTGTACTTGTTATCGCCGATGTTGGTTGTACTGTCTTATTATGAAAAGTTCAAAACATATATCTACAAAGATTTGGTACTTCTTTTTATGTAAGTTTAATTTAAGCTAAGTTCCCACGCTTAGAGAAACTCGAATCTCAAATGTCGTTGGGTTGTCGGTGTTGCACGAGGATGCCTTTTGCGGTACAGGCATTCCACACGAAGAGCCTCAGTGCCAACTCTGCCCCCAGTTCTGCGTCCTGCTGATGCTCAGCCTGGGAGATGACCAACACAGTACCTGCCACGCTTGTGAGATTACTCTGAGCTTCTAGTTCTAAGCTTCTGGCATGTCAAACCTCAGCTGGAAAAAGCATTTAGTGAATTATTCAGCAAATAGGACCTTTCTCACAGCTTCGCAAATAAAATTAAAAAAAAAATAAATAGTATTAACTTAAAAATTAAGTAGTATTTGCTGGGTCCATGTGGCCCTCAGACCTAAAGGCCAACAGACTCCAGCAAGAGCACCACCAACAACAACCTAGCTATATAGGACACCTGGTGTCTCCCTGATCTGGGACCTGCTCCAACCAGAAGTGGGAGAAAGGTTATACAGACAACAGTGCAGCCTCAGCATGGTGTCGCAGGAGGTGGAGACTGCTGAGCCAGGAGCTGGGGCTATGGAGACCATGGTGGAAATCTAACATAAGGATCCAGACCTGGAACTCGCTGGAGGGAGTGGCACAACTGACTGCAAACAAAGAGGCGTGTACCAACCACCACAGGTAAAACTGAACTATAGACCTATGGGTGACAGAGCTTAGAAACCTGCCCCAAGAATAATCTGATAATTAGAAGTACAATGGCCAAGAGCAAAAGAAGAGACAGAGGCACAAGGAATATTACTGAAGACTCCCCTGAAAAGGAGCAAAAGTCTTTGCCAGGCTCAGAGTTCACTGAGGAAGATTTCGAGAAAATGGGGGATACAGAATTTGAAACACTTGTTATAAAACTTCTTATCAACAATGGGAAGCATGGAAAGCAGGCATTCAAGGAATTTAAGGGATATGTCACACTGGAAATGAATCAAATGAAAGGCGATACATTAGAGATGAAGAATACAGTGGAGCAAATTAAAAGCACAGTGGAGAGTCACCAACATAGAATGAAGTAGGCAGAAGAAAGAATCTCAAAAGCAGAAGATATTTCTTGTCACCAGGGAGAAACAAACAAAAAGCTGGAAGTAGAGCTGGATCAGGCTAAATAACAAACAACAAAAAAAATTGAAGAATTGAAAGATAGTATTAAAAGGCCAAATGTAAGAGTTACGGGAGTTCCAGAAGATGCAGAAAGAGAAGCTGGGTTTCCAAACATATTGAATGAAATAATAAAGGAAAATTTCCCTAATCTAGAGAAAGAATTGGGAAACAACATCCAGGAATGGAATAGAACTCCCAACAGACTTGACCAAAAGCGATCTTCAGCAAGACACATGATCATCAAGCTCTCTTCAACTGAACAGAAGTAAAAGATCCTGAAATGTGCACATGAAAAAAATCAATTGACATATAAAGGAAAGCCAATTAAACTCACAGGAGATCTCTCACAGGAAACTCTACAGGCCAGAAGAGAAAGGAGTGACACATTCCAGATTCTATAAGCAAAAAATTGTCAGCCCAGGATAATGTACGCAGCAAAACCTTCCTTTGACTTTGAAAATGAAATAGAATTCTTCCACAGTAAAGAAAAGTTAAAAGAATATCCTCTTCCAAACCTGCTCTACAAATGATACTCAAAGATGTTCTCTTGACAGAGAACAGGTATCGTGCCCACCAAAACCAAAGGCAAATGCAAAGAACATCCAAGTAAAATAATAACAGAAAACTAAATCAACAAGCAACCCATTGCTAAAATGACAGAACCAAATTACCAACTGTTCGTATTAACCCTCAATGTAAATAGCTTAAACTTACGAATCAAACATTATAGATGAGTAGACTGGATTAAAAAAACAAACAAACAAACAAAAAAAACCATCTATTTGTTGCCTACAAGAGAGACATATCTCGCCAACAAAGATCAGTAGAAACTATATCTCATGGATTTTGATGTTTTTTGTTAGTTTCATCTTTAAAACACTTTCTTCTGATTGAATTCTACAGTAACTCATAAATCATACAGTAGCATCATTTTCTTCAAGGCGGTTCTTGATTTTCATTTTTTCAGTGACACATTAGTCATTCAGTAGTATGTTATATAATTTCATGGTTAATTGTTAATTTCTTTTTTTTGGTTGTTGTTGATCTTGTTTTGTGGCTTTTCATTTAAGGGGATGTATAGTAACTTTGTAATGGGGATTATCATATCCAGATGTGAGGATACAATGCAGTATGCATCTCTACTTCCAGGCAAAGATGGACTCCCAACGAAACAGTTCACTATATCTTGACAATAGGATGCTGGACTCTCTGCCATTGTCCATGCCTGTAATGATGGACATATGATTGTGTATGAAGAACTATATTATAGTAATTATACAGGGGAACTCAGTGAGGGGGAGGGAATTTGGGAGGGATAAAGGAAATCCCAGGGCATATGGAACTGTATCAATAAATGACAATAATAAAAAGAAGTAAAATTTTTAAAAAAAGAAAAAAATTAAATAGTGTTAACTTTTCCAACATGTGAATGCAATTTAATCTTTCAGATTATCTTATTATATGTAACATTTTTAACAAAATACATATTTATTGGAATTATTTTATTTTACCATAATAATACATTAAATTATATATGCTTTAATTAGTTGTCATACATATTACAAAAATATAATTTGATATATGAGATGAAAGCATATAATGCAAACTATCATAGAGGTTTAACAATATTATGTGCAGTGAGAAATTTTGGAAATTCATATTGCTATTTTGAAAATTTAGAAGGCAAAATCTATAGCTTGCATCCTCTTCAGATCATGTGACTTCATTATCTTCATTATCTTTGAAAAGCTCAAAGTAAGCTAGCATGTATAAAATTCACATAAAATAGGGCCCAGCGGCATGGCCTAGTGGCTAAAGTCCTCTCCTTGAACGCCCCGGGATCCCATATGAGCTCTGGTTCTAATCCTGGCAGCTCCATTTCCCATCCAGCTCCCTGCTTGTGGCCTGGGAAAGCAGTCGAGGACGGCCCAAAGCCTTGGGACCCTGCACCCATGTGGGAGACCCAGAAGAGGTTCCAGGTTCCCGGCTTCAGATCGGCGCAGTACTGGCTGTTGTGGTCACTTGGAGAGTGAATCATCAGATGGAAGATCTTCCTCTCTGTCTCTATCTCCTCTCTGTATATCTGACTTTGTAATAAAATAAATAAATCTTTCAAAAAAAAATAATAATACCTTGATGTACTTCATCTTCTGGCTGAAAACTACAAATCTACAGGTAATGTTTTTGCACAACAGACAAATGCCCAATAGGAGAAAAAAAATAAACAGAAGAATAATTCAAATACATTATAAAATATGTTAACTTGCTTTGATTTCAAAACACTTGAAGCTAACTAGGGCAGATATTTACAAGACGAAAGTTAAACTCAGGGGAAAAAAGCTTCCAGATTTTCTCACTACATTTTTAAGATTTTCCTCAAGAGATCTGTCTTTCTATATATTTGATACAGATCCTTACACTTAAAAAGTAATAGCAGGGTATTCAAGAATTAAAATATATTTCAATTACGTGTTCAATTAAGCAGAAGAAATTGCATCACATTTAGTAAGATTACATCATTAATCATAAGGAATACCAAGATAAAATACACTGTGAGATATTAAATCATATGTTAGTTCAACATTTTCCTTAAAATATTGAAAACAAAAGAAAAAGGAAAGAAAGAAAGAAAGAAAAGCTAATATTGGAAAGAAACATATATCTGGGGTCCTGGATTTTATATCCCTATTTTATGACTTTAATTTATGGATGCAAATAATATTTGACATTTTGGGGTTTTAAATTCTGTGCTTTAGTTGATCATGACCTTTGCAGCAATCCATGAAGCTCATGAAGCTATATTTTAGAAGATCTAATCATTATGTGTTTGTAACAAATTTAATTTACTGTTGACGTGTAGAAATGTTTGGCATCTGAGTGTCAGCATTGTGATGTGGTCGATTCAGCTGCTGCTTGTGGGGCACACATCCCACTTGGGCCCAGGGGGGTGGCTTGACTGGGATGATGTGCGGAATTCACAGGGGACGCCTGGACGGAGCTTCTGGCTCCTGGTTGTAGTCTAGCCCACATCTCGCTTTGTGTGTCTAGAGAGTAAACCAGCAGACAGATGGTCCCTCATTCTCTGCTTCTCTCTTTCTCTCCCATCTCACTGTTTCTCTCCAAGTGGCTTTAAAATTAATCAATTAACTAAACCTTAAAAAGAGTGGGTGTCTGACAGCATTCTTTCACTTTGTTCTATTTATGCCTTTTTCAGTGAAAACTGGCATTGATGTGTCGATGTAATAGTTTTAAGAATTCCGTAGATCTCACATATTTGTGCAGGAATATGTTACACATGGTCATTAACCGAGATCTTTCTAATTTCATCTGTGCTTCAGTTCTTGCTAAGATGGATCAGAAGATCCATCACATGCTTTAGTCTTTACCTCAACTTTAGAAATTTAATGAAAAAAATGTCTAATGTGTTTTTTTTTCAAAATAGTAGCCGCATTAGACACAGTATTTTACTTGCAATTTAGGAGGATAAAAAAATGGGATCAAATCCAAACAGCTTCTCACCTTTAGGTAAATATTTATCTCAAGCGGTAAACATTGATATATTTTAAGACGTATTGATTTATTGGGATGCCAAAGTTAGAGAGAGAGAGGGAGAAAGAAGCAAGAGAAAAAGAAGAAGATCTGACCTCAGTGGGCTCACTCTCCTGGTAGCCCCATTGGCCCAAGCCGGGCCCACGCAGAATCAGGACCAGAGAGCTCCGTCTGTTCTTCCACATGGCAGGAAGGACGGAGCACTTTGGGGTATCTTCAGCTATTTTCCCCATTCCATCAGCAGGGATCTACATGGGAAACATAGCAGCTGGAATTTATGTTGAAGCTAGCATGGCATGCTATAGCTTCATGTGGCAGCTTTGACCACCAAGTCATCGCATGGAACAAGTATGCTGTACTACTCACTGAGATTGTGTCTGAAGATTTTAGAGTAGAAAGTAATTTTAAAATATTCAGGATTTTAAAAAGTAGTCATGATGTCATTTTGGAAAGTATGGTAAATTAAAATGTCTCTCCATAGAAATGGAGCACTATTTTAGATGCAGCTTAATGTCATTCACAAAGATACCCACAGTTTAATACTTGAAACTTGTGAAAATCATATTGCATGCAAAAAGTGAATTAACATGTCGGATTTAATTAAGCCTACTAAGCAAGTGACATTAAAATATCTAAAATATCCTGAAGTGCTAATGTATCCAATGCAGTCAAAATAATCCTTAAAAATTCAGAAGGAAGAACACACATAGAGGTATGTGTTTAAGGAAGGCTGGCTAGTCATTGATGATGCTGGAAATGGAACTGGAACATGAATGAAGCAAAGCAGGTGCGTGCTGGAACCACAGAAAACAAGAAATCCCCCCTTCGGAACCTCTGGAACCTCTGGTGGGGTAGAATCCTTGTGATCACTTGATCTTACTCCACTGAGACCCTGCTCAGATTTCTGAACTCCAAAACTAAGGATATTTGTCTTTGCTGGTAACTTTGTGAACTCATATTATAACAGCTGCATAAAAGATGATAACAGGTGTGTAATATTGGTATAAACTGTGTCTAAATATTTGAAATGGCAGACTCTAGAAAAGTTCAAGAAACATGAGGTGAAAAGCCATAATGGGATCAGAACACTAAAATGCTCTCAAACTGTAAATGGCTTTCCAACTTTTTATTAATAAGAGAAATAAAGGGATTGGGAGCCTGACCAAGAAAAAATATATTGCCTTAATTTTTTTTCTAATCATATCACAGAAGAACTATTTGGGAAATGAAGTGATAGGTAGATCCTGATCAACTTATTTTTTTAAAAAATTATCTATATTGCAAAGTCAGATATACAGAGAGGAGGAGGAGAGACAGAGAGGAAGATCTTCTGTCCGATGATTCACTCCCCAAGTGACTACAACATCTGGAGCTGAGCCAATCCGAAGCCAGGATCCCAGAGCCTCTTCCAGGTCTTCCATGCAGGTGCAGGGTCCTGAGACTTTGGGCCGTCCTCGACTGCTTTCCCAGGCCACAAGCAGAGAGCTGATGGGAAGTGGGGCTGCTGGGATTAGAACCAGCATGCATCCAGGTGCATTCAAGGCAATGTGCTGCTGATGATAGAATAAATTAAGGATCAGATTTTAGAAATTGATAGAACCAGTGCAGTGGCTTAACAGGCTGATCCTCTTTCTGCTGCACCAGTCGAGTTCCAGCTATTCTACTTTTTAAACGCTTATTTTATGAAATTTTATTTTATTTTATGTTATTTTTACTGGAAGGCAAATTTGCAGAGAGAAAGATCTGTCTGCTGGTTCACTTCCCAAGTGGCTGCAACAGCCAGGGTTGAGTCGATCTGAAGCCAGGGTCCAGGAGCTTCTTCTGGGTCACCCCCAGAAGTGCCTTCTTTACCACATTCCAAGGCCACAAGCAGAGAGCTGATGAAAAGGGGAACAGCCAGGAAACAAACTGGCACCCATATAGGAGTTCTGCTGTATGCAAGGTGAGGATTTAGGCTATGGTGTTGGACCTCAGCTAGTCTACTTCTGAGCCAGCTCCCGTCAATGACTTAGGGAAGCAGTGAAGAATGGCTCAAGTTCAAGGGCCCCTGTGCACTCATGAGAGAATCAGAAGACGCTACAGGATCCTGGCTTTGAACCAGCTCAGCTCAGGTTATTGTGGCCATTTAGGGAGTAAATCAGTATTGCTGTAAAATGTATCTTTCAATAAAAATAATAAATATATCCTTCAGAAAAAAACCTTGAAAGAAAGAAGGGTCCATAGATAGATAATAGCAGATAGTATAGCATAAATGTGTACTGTGGCAATGTACAAAGATTATGAATAATGAAGTTGGACGTGTCGTTCCGAGTGGGAAGGAAAACATTAAAGCTGAGGTCCACCAGTCCTGCCCAAGATGAACTCCTAGGCAGGAGTCCAGAGCAAAGAGATACCTTAGGGAGAAAATCACTAACCAAACAGAAACCGTGCTTACTTGATTTCAAAAATTGTGTTTTAATTCAGATTGTAAAAGATCCTTCACATTGAGGTTATTGTTAGGATAATCTGTTCTTAAAGATATAATCTTTGAAAAGCAAACAAAGAGAAAGAGAGAGAGCACACAACAAGCAGAGATCTTGCATTTTTTCATTTTCTCCTCAAACACCTGCAACAGTAGAGGCTGCGCCCTGCTGAACTCAGGAGCCACTGAAGGAAACAAGTGCTTGAGCCCTCCTTGCTGCCCAATGAGCAGGAATTTGGAGGAAGCTAAGGAGCTGGAAGGTAACCACGCACTGTGCTGTGGGAGCCACTGTGCTGGGTCCTTGTTCTGTTCGTGCATGTGGAAGGAAACACACTTCTAATGCTTCAGAAATATCAATCACGCTACTCTGTTGCAGAAAAAAAATTAAAAATTAAAACGATCAAGGTGACTTAGAGATCCTCTCAACTCTCCTAGCATTACACAAATATAAACAAGACTATGTAGGTAAGATCTTTTAGTGGATCTGTATCCAGTAGAGTTAATTTCAACAGTAATGTGGGAGATCTGAGAGGCTCCTGAGACTTAATTCTGCAAATTATTGACAGCTTTCACTAAAACAGATAGATACAAGGTATAAGACAGACAGCTGGCCAATTATTTATCTTTGAAAAATCAAATTCATGCACTCAGCATTATACCTCTACCTAGTTTATTAAATTTCAGGCGTCAAATTTAATTAACATCTTGTTTCCTATAATTGCTTCTGATGCAAACCATAGAACTACCAAGCACATAACAAACATAAATTTGAGTCGTTATAATCCAGGCTACTTAGTTTGTTTATCTGTGAAATGAATTTCTATTTAAATAAAGGAAAAAGTGAGTGAATACCAGGATTGAAATAAGCTTGCCAATATTGTATATTTGGATGGTTATCAAACAGCAAGAATGGCAAAACTGAGCAGCAAGCACAAACAACTGTGCACAGAGTAGAAACGTTTTAACTTTTTGAATTTATTAATGCCTGCATCACCCGGGGCTGAGTCAGGACAAATCCAGGAATCTTGACCTAAACTGGGTGCCTCATGCTGGTGGACGTCTCCCAAGGAGCTCCCCCATTACAGGCTGCTTCCTAGGGTGTGCACTGGCTGCCCTGGGGCATGACATCATGGGTAGCATCTGAATGGCACCACTGACTATCAATCCCAATAATGGGATGCTTAGCTAGATCAGAGTGGATGGAATAAACTGTGTCAGAGAGCGAACCGAATACCATAGCAGCAGTTGTATTGAACAAATTTGTGGCATATTGAGTGTGTGCGAGCATACACATACACACACGCACACATAAGTCACGGACACATTTATTCTTCTTCATTTTGCCTCTTCTCTTCTCTGATAGTACAATTGTTATACCAAGTCTGAAGAGCAAAGACGTCTGCTGTTGATGGCTGACCATCTCAGAGTGCTCAGTGCCTCTCCCTCTTGGAGGCTCCCCTGGGTTGTAAAACCTGGTCCTCTGAGTTACGGAGCAGTGTCTAAACTGGGTGAACACTGCACTAGCTCCTTCCACTGTCCCTGATTTTTTTTTCTGATAAACGTCAACATGTTCAGCCTTGAATGGTTGGTTATTTATTGTTCTTCGATCGATAATCTTAAAAACTTTGGTTCTCATAGAGGAATGAGATTTTACACTTTTCTCAGAAAAGATGGAAAAATAATTTACATACAGTTAAAGTGTTTTGTTTCTTCTAGCCCCAATCTTATAAATCCTTAAAGGCGGATGATAAAATTGATGGTGTCATAGCACAAAAGAATAAGGCAACATTCAATGCTTGAAGCAGTCAAAGTAGCTCACTCACAATCCAACACTTCTACTCAAGACACCAAGCAAACATCACCAAGGGGGTTATTGCCATTGTTTAAGACAAAGTGTTTTAAACGTAATGTCCTTCGCCATGAAAGAATCATTTATGGCACCTGGCAGTCTAGACTTGCCATTATGTTTTATACTGTTGCGTATGATTTTTATCACATTTTGCAAGAACATTTTCCTTGAATCTAAGACTCAATTTTTTCTTCAAATGGCCATTTTGATTTACAAGGTTAGTCACCATTTTTTTGAAGAAAAGCTTTAGTATCATATTGTTTTTGCACATCATTATATTTGATAAAAATGAAATGACATGACTATTACAAAACTAATACTTATTTTAGCTGAAGAGTTGGCTATTTATTAGTTACTGCTTCTAAAATTCCCCCACTTCTAATATAAACTTCAAATGAGTCATAGGGAGGCAGCTTTTGCTGTGTACCACATAGAGTTTTACTGGGAAGGTGCGAATACTTAAGATATAATTACACTAAGAAATGTGATTCATTTAACCTGATTGGTAGAGAATTCATTTTATTATGGAATATTATGAAATAATAATATAGGGGCAATGTTGTAATGTAGCAGACCTGTGACACTGGTATCATTAGGGCCACACATCAATTGCTCAGCTATTCCACTTCCGATCCAGCTCCTGTTAATAAACATGTGAAAACAGTGGAACAGAGCCGAAGTGCATGAGCCACCGCCAGCCCAGATCAGGCTGTTCATGGGTTCTTGTATGTGGATTAACTCAGTGTTGGCCATTGTGGCCATTTGGGGAGTGGAAGAGAGGGTGAAAAATCCTGTACATCTCTCCCGTCTTGGTCAGTAACTCTTTTAAAATAAATAAATACATATTTTTAAAGGCATAGCATATTTGTAATAATTTATTACACACTTTTATGAAGTATATCTTTGGCCATGAACTAACAAAGATGAGTGGTGTCCACAATAAAAAACAAGTTCTGAACTTATAAAATGACTCTGAACAATTAATATAGGTCAATTCATTGTGCTAGCTTTTTTAAAAAATTATTAAGTCAATAGTTCTATATAAATATGTGTAAGAATTTTAATTCTGAATGAAGTGAAGAGATAGAAGAAAAAAGGGACACTTTAAGATGTATTTAAATAAACCTAATGCTGAAACAGAATTTTTTGTGTGTGTTGGGAGTGAAAAAGAGAGTTGAAAGCTGAATTTAAATACGAAGGGTAGAAAATTAGGTTCCAAAAGAAGTTGGACACTGTTTAAGCAGATTAAACAATCCCTTCAGTACAAATAATAGGCCAACAACTGACTCTTATATATAGTGGCTAGATTTCTATAATGTACTGGAACATAGATACATTCTGAAGCAACTCTGCAAGGGATCTACACTTGAAGGAGGAGTACCGTACATGTGATTCTTAACATAAACTCAGTGAGAGATACCACTAGATTGAACAAAGCTGGTGATAAAGGAATGACTTTATGAAAAGGTAAACTTGAAAAATGTTGAAGCAGGAAAGTTGAATAATTGAGTATGCTGTGGGAGTATCGTGTTAATGTAGAGCGGATTAAAAAGAAAAAGAAAGATGTCAGCGGTGATGGGAGCCTTTCCCTTAGGGAGAGAAAAAGGGCTCGGGGAGAAAGTTTTGTTTGCATTTGTGAAGCTAGAGATGCCTTCTGGGCATCCCTATCAACAACTCTGCCAGGTGATTAATTGTGCTTGTCTGGAATTTGAGAGGAATTGGGACTGCAAACACAGCCTCGGAAGACAGCGACACATAAACGGCTATTGGACATTTGGGAATTGACAACTTTGTCCTGAAGAGTGTATACAGAGGGAACAAAAATATGCTTTTGAAAGAATGATGGAGAATACCAGCATTTGTGGAACAGATGAAAAGAGAAAGATGAAAAAGCGAGATATGACAGAATACCAGAGGGAGACATCGCAGAGGCCAAAAAAGTGACAGGTAATCCTATTCATAACTAAACAATGTCGTGCAGGCAATTCTACTTGGTCCATGAAAGACATACACTTGGAGTTAATACAGCTTGTGATTTAAGGTTTACAATAGAATGGGAAGGGGGAAATCATGCCAAATATGTGGCAGAGCGTAGAAGGATGACGAACAAAAGCAGAAACTACTGCAAATAATGAAGCCTGAATATCAGAGCCCTGTTACTTGACTCAGGATATCAAACCCATATCTCTTTATTTAGCCCATGTACTCAGAATCGGTTAAATCTTACATGCTCCTTAACCTTTCCCTGACTCCTCTGCTCATGATGCTCTTCCCTCTTAACTTATACACTGTGAAAACATCACTTAGCATATGCAATTTTACACAGTAGCTTGTGACCCTGTCTTATTTGACCAAATGTGGGACTTTATTGAAAGACCATACGTATTTGGTAGTCATTACCATATTAAAGCAAGATAAAGGAATAAAACAGAGAAAATTAAGATAGAATGAGTTGTAACCAAACCCCTCCTCCAGGTGACCTCTGTCTACCCCCAGCTGTCAAGGCTGTGGCTGCCAGCTTGTCAGTAATTGGGTAATTTTGTTGAAGACACTGCTACAGCTGCTCCTGGATATACCACATTTTGTACCAGAAAAGGGTTCTTGACTTTCTATTTCTGCTCAGGCAGTGTTTTAAATTTAAAATTCCTGAAATTGCCCCAACCACCACCTGTAACAGTGTGCTGAGCTAGATTCTTAGCACAGTGTCCTAGAATCGAGCGAGCTGGAAAAGAACGCCTGAATTTTCAACTTCTGTACTAAGACTATTTCTATTGCTAAGCAAGCATCAACTCTTACATGATGAAAGAAAACATCCAAGCATTGAATGAGTAATGAAAACACAGTTTATTTTTTTCGTAAGTGATCTGTTAACCACTGAAGTAGATTGTAAATGTTTTCAGGCACACTTATCCCGAGTTACGATTTTTATCTATAGTCATACATGTCATTGTTTGAGACTGTTTGTCAGAGTCCTTTATTATGTTTCTTACATTAAAGGGAAAAAAATGTGTACTTTTCACTTTTAAAGTTCCTAGGATGGCACAGCGAAACCCAGAGAGAGAGAAGCTATGAGGGAGAGACAGAGAAGGATTTGTATCTATTGTTGTGCTTTGCCCGGCTGCTCTCAGCAACTAGGGCTGGGCAGGAATTCACCATGGAATTGGGACTACCATGTGTGTGGTGGGGAGCCAGGTCCCAGAGACATTACCTGCTGCCTCCAGGGTTCACAGGAAAGGAACTCTAAATCAGATGCCAAGGCAGAACACAGTCCTAGTCGCACTGATAAGGGTTGTAGGTATCACATTTACTATCCAATCTGCTGCAACACAATGTCCACCCCAAAGCTGATTACTCTGACACTTGATATTATTTAGTCACATAATTTTCTTACCCAAAATATCAGTAGTAGAGAAATTGTGTTCCACCGTAAAGGCAGTGCTTTTGGAGCCTTGTACCATTTTGCTGTGTCTTGTATTCCCAGCATTACCGTGAAAATGACATGCTGGAGGACTGTTGCTTCACACCCACAAGGTCAATGTAGGCATTCTTGAGGAGATCAGCCTTGCCACGTTGTCACAGCCAGATGCAGAGGCTCTAAGATACAGAATCCGTGCTGGAGGTTCGTACCAGCGTGTTAGCGGAAGCAGCTAACCGCTACACACATTTTCAACACTTTTTCCATTTTCAAAAAAGCCACAAAAAAAGAATGCTTCAGATTTTTGTTTCTCACTGAAATAAAAGAGAATAGATAACTACTATGTATCGCCTTTCAAAGATTGTTTTAAAGACATTCTTATCCACTTTGAATAATCTGACTTGCTGTATTTTTATGCATAAAACTTAAAAAGATCTCTCTTTAAGTGTTGTTTTTCTACCTCCAACCTCAACATTCCCTTAGTACAGTCAATTGTGGGGCTGATGGATAAAGGTTACCACAGGCTAAAATAATAACAATTCAAAAAGTACTAACTTTGGACTTTTAGCACATGTGAAACTGAATAAAAGAAGAATAAATAAAGAAAGAAAGAAGAATTCAGTCAGAAGAATCTTTAGCACATGAATAAGCTGATATATTCTGTGGAGTTCTTTGAGGTATTACACACCGAGAACTACTGCCCAAAGTGACAGAGCCTTTTACAGGAAAAAAAACAAAAACAATAAGAAAAGCATTTAAATGCTGTCATTTTCCTTCATCCTTATAAAAACTGGAGTGGGATCTGGTGATATGTATCCAAGCAAATTGATAATGTCAATAAAAAATCTTCATATATTTAACAACAAAAAAGAACAGACCATAATAAGGTAAAAATGTGCTGAAAACATAAAAATAAAAATAGTACTGGGAAAAAATAGAAGTGTCAAAGAAAGAAAAAACAATTGAGCCATTGTTACATGTTCAGTTTATTGTAGACAGACAGTGTGTTTCAAATCTTACAAGATATATTTGGGACTGGAATAGTTATGTAATAAAGATGGCATGGTGCCTTCCGTTATAATCCCACCCAACAGAGGGATGACAGATGGGTAATTTCAAGCTTTTAGCTTCAGAACTGGAATGAGCTTATTGCTTCATCTGTCAGGTAAGCCCTTTCCCGGCACTGTCAACGTCAGTACAGCTCTGCCATCCTAGAAGGAACGCATGGCAATATGGAATATCAGCTGTTTGGGGATATTTCTGCTTCACCTTTCACATTGCTTCAGTATCCCACATCAAAATTCCTCTCAAGAAATCCACAAAGTCATTGAAAAATTTGACAGTCCTCTTACAACCCTCTGCCACGAGGTCGTGAGGTTGGGAACTTTAACCATCTTTATGCATCTAAACATTTTTCCCTTTTTCAGATGGACCCTAAGCAAAATACAAAATAGAAAAATGTGTTTCACCTGTTTTCCTTACATTATCTGAAGATATCCCTTCCCTTCTCAAGTATTATGATTATTTATACTGTGTGTAGGTCTAACACAGAGGCACTCATATTTGTGATGCAATAGCCTTATTTTTCAGAAAATTCCAATTTTATTCAAGTTAAATATAAACAACAGTTAAATGTAAGCCTTCATAATATGTTTTCAAAATCCTTCACATTATAAAAAATGCAACTGAAAATAATAGGTCGTTTTAAATACTTTCTAAAGGTAGAGCCATACCATATGGACATAAGAAGAATAAATTACAAAAGAATATTTAGGTATAACTTAGGGAAGAAAACACTTGCTTCTATAATACATCAACAGTTAAATTTAGTCAGTGAACCAATTTAATACATCATTTTAAAAGCCCAGAGAAGGGTCGGGCTCAGTAGCCTAGTGAATAAGGTCTTCGCCTGAAGGTGCAGAGATCCCATATGGGCACCAATTCTAATCCTGGCAGCCCTGCTTCCCATCCAACTCCCTGCTTATGGCCTTGGAAAGCAAGGGAAAAAAGCCCAAAGCCTTGGGACCCTGCACCCCGTAGGAGACCCAGAAGAGGCTCCTGGCTCCTAGCTTCAGATCAGCTCAGCTACAGCCTTTGTGAACTCTTGGGGAGGGAATCAACAGATTGTCTCTCCTCCTCTGGGAATCTGAAACTCACAAACTTTGCCTCGTTGAAAAAAAAAGCCTAGGGAAAATTTACTTATTTGTTTAAATCAATTATTGATGATACATGAAGTCCTCAGTCATATTTAAAGTAATATAGTCAAGCGAAAGAACACCTAAAAACCAATTCCTGTTTCATAATGGCTAACATTATGCAAAATCTATGCATCAACAGTCTTCATGATAAATTTTCAGGTATAGGTGTTCCATTTAAGCTAGCACAATATTTAAATCTGCTAAAAGATATTAAAATGATCCAGAGTTTACATTTTACCTTTTAAAGATAGCATGCAGTATCAGAGAATCTCAACTTCATTTAAAACTAACTCATCATATTCTTGTTAAAATAATTCAGGGAGCAGAAAGACACATTGTAAGTTAAGAATTGATGCTTGAATGTTCAAGTTGCAAGCCATGAACTTGATAAATACAGTGTGTGGTAATTTTTACATTTATGTATTTTAGTTAATCAATATGTGAAACTCATTTGTTTTCATGTGAGGCTGTGAGTTTGTGTGTGTGTGTGTGTGTACACATAGAATCTCTCTCAGCAAAAACTGTCATGCTAGCATTTCCTACTTATAAAATGTAATAGCCAGTTGTAGTCTTTGTCACAGCTAAAAAAAAAAAAAAACATTTCCATGAAATTAAAATCTCAAATATAGCATAGTTTCACATCAGAGCTGTGCTGTTTTCTGACTAAATGGATTTGCTGGCATATAACCCTGCAAAATATTGCAGATTCAGTTCCCTTTTAGCCATATTTGTTTCAATTCAAAAGCACTGATTAAAAGGGAGTAAAAGTGAAATTCAAAAATTCAAAATCAAAAATTCAGTCTCTTCCTTATATTTTATTGAAATGAAATATAATTTGAATTTCCTGGCATCATGTGCCATTATAACTGCTTGAGTTTCAAATAACCTGGACATACGTCAATCCTAAACTGGGGATTTTATATTTAAAAAGTACAAATCCCTATTTTCAGCTTGGACATATTTTAAATTATATTCTACTCTGCATCTATCATATTTGAGTATATGTATTCTGCAAATGGATCTCAAAATAATTCATGTTTATTTCTATTTAACTTGAATTTTCATGTTAATTTTAGTTATTTGCTATAATATGATCTTGGCAAACCTGAAATCTTAAAAATTATGAAAAATTAAGATAAAAATAAAAATCTAAGCAACGATTTTAACCAGAAAACGGAGATTTATGTTTTTTCAGAAATGAATTCCAGTGGAGAGATTAGAGACATAAATTTATTTTTGTGAATTACAAAAATTTATTTTTTGTAAATTTATTTTTTGTTAATTTTGGTGATAAGTAAGAAACAATCATACATTAAT
Organism: Ochotona princeps; assembly: GCF_030435755.1. Taxonomy (NCBI): domain Eukaryota; kingdom Metazoa; phylum Chordata; class Mammalia; order Lagomorpha; family Ochotonidae; genus Ochotona; species Ochotona princeps. The sequence goes on along the minus strand of NC_080834.1, from coordinate 20,931,617 downwards.
TTGATGGTCTAAAGTAAATAAAGGCAGACATTTTTAATTATGAAATAATCATCTTTGCAAAAACTATCAAAAAGATGTCAAAATGTAAGATATTTATTAGTCACAAAAATGTGTTGATTGGTACATTAAAGCTATATGTTGTTATGTGTTATTTTATTTTTGACATATCTTAATATGTTTTGAAATATTAAATAATTTATTTCAAATGTTTATGGAATAATACAATGATTACATCTTATTATTTTTAAATCACTCACAGTCCTTGACATTACAAGTAAAAATAACCTAAACATAACGTTTTAGATGCTGTAACTTGAAAGTACTAGCCAAATCCATTAAACATCAAAAGATAAGAACTAGACGAATTATAGGTTCAAGTATGTTAAGAAAAAGAGTTGGAAAAGCTTGCATCAGGCCTATCTTCGCTGTTTATAGTGAAGTGCAGTGAGAACGAATCATGCCAATTTCCAAGGATCAAACTTATCATTCGTTTTGACAGAAAACTTCAGGAGTTTAGGTCATAATGAAAAATAATGCAAAATAGGCAAAATTTGCATTCACTTAACCACCAACATTATCAACCGTCTTTTTTCTCCTTATTTATTGAAAACGAATCTGCGATCGGGAGAGAGAGTCCACATGCTGGTCTCGTCCTCACATGCCGCACTGGCTTTCGAGAAGAGACTGCAGCCAGAACCCGGGGACTGATTCTGCAGACTGTTCACGTAGGTGCATGAGCTCGACCCGTGGGTTTTCAAAGCTCTCTCTCAGTGAACAGGGAGTGTAGGCAGCAGCAGAGCCGCGAATCCACCCAGATGTCCTGTTGTGGAATACACCTTGAGCAGTGGTTGACCCTCTAGGACAACAACTGGTCCAACGTTTAGTAGTACCAATGGCTCTTGAAGAGTGATAATGAACAAAACAAACAAACAAATCTTTGACTTTTATCAATCAGATTTTTGTTATCTTCACTAACATATGTGAGTGCCCTGAGTTTGTGCCTAAGCGGACCCTCTAAATTGGCATCTGGTGAACGAGGACCAGCATGCCATACAGGTGCCAGTTCTAATCCCGGCAGCTCCACTTCCCATCCAGCTCCCTGCTTGTGGCCTGGGAAAGCAGTTGAGGACGGCCCAAAGCCTTGGGACCCTGCACCCGCGTGGGAGACCCGGAAGAGGCTCCGGCCTCTGGCTTCAGATTGGCTCAGCTCCGGATGAAGGTAGAAGGGAAGGGAAAAACAATGATCATTAGAGGAATACAGAGATGGCGTTGCCCATTGCAGTGTCCCTGGTAACACAGTTATGCTAATTGACTATTTCTAATCAAATGTGCTTAAGTTCTATTTTCCCTTGATAAAAATGTCTCTAAGAATTATCTCAAATTTCGTTTGGTTCTATTTGCAATTGAAGCCAGATTCACGTCACACATGAGACCCAACTTTTCCTGTCTCGGGATTCTTCCGGTCTCGTTCCGTTTTAACTTAACCAAACTCTGAGCCTGCCTCCCATACAAATGGTTGGAGAAATTACAAACAACACTGGCTACACTCTCCTCCTTGGAGAATCTGCAGTATAAACTGAGATTTGGAACGAGGCAAGGGAAGCCCTTTCTAGTCGGCTCTATCTAACCAGCCTAATGTATTCTGTATAAAACTTTGAAACAAGGAAATGTGTCAATGGGACGGGGCAATGCTGCAGACTGTGTTCCCATCAATTTGTGAGTTGTCACCTTAAAAATGAACGGGATGCCATTTGCTTAGTGGTTAGGTGTCAGAGCTGCTGCTTTCATGGATGGAATAACGTCATAGGAATGATAGAATACTTTTTAAAAATCTGTATTTTTTTTTTGAAAGTCAGATTCTACAAGAAAGAAAAGATACAGAGAAATAACTTCCTTCATTAGCTGTTTCATTCTCCAAACAGCCAAGAAGGCTAGAACTGATTTGAAGCCAGGCGAAACAACCTTTTTCCAGGTCTCCCATATTGCTGCAGGGTCACCGAGACTTGATCCACACTCTGCTGCTTTCATAGGAGAGGGGGAGTAGATGAAGAAGAGCCAGGACTTGAACCTGCATCCAGATGGGAGGCTGGCACTGCAGATGAAAGATCAGCCCACTGTGCCATCACTAGACATAAGATCTCACTCTGACAAAATGCAAACAGTAATTGACAGAAATAAGAGTTTTGTCACTCTGACCTAAAACTTGTTAGCCTCTGAGACTCTAAGGAATGGGTATTTCTTGGGGCCTCATGTTATATGATAATGCTATTGCAATCTTAAGGAACCTTAGACAGGCAGAGTAGAAACTTTTAGTTCAAATCAGGTTCTTGTTATTCTGGATATTTATTTAATTTTTCTTAAATGAATTATTCTCCATTTGCTGTACACGCTCAGGACAATGTCCAAGAAAATTAATTTTCTTTTACATTTTTATACTTAAAGTTTGGGCTGACTATGAAATCATTCATTGAACTTCTGCCCACACAATCCTGAAACTTTTGCAATTAAAAAAATCCATTATTACACATGAATACTGAGATTAAAATACTTGAAATAGAAAATAAAATGTAGATAATAGAAATATCGACTTCCAGTTAATCATCAGTTCATATATGAACATGAGATGTTCAAAGTCAGTAAAAGCCAATCATTAAGATTGCTGTGGCTAATGATTAATGAAAACAACTGAATTTCGAGGTTGAGGCACAGAAAATAAAGGCCCCACCCACGGTGTGGGCATCCCTTATGGGTACAGGTAAAAGTTACAACTGTTCAGCTTCTGATTAAGCTCCCAGCTAATGGCAGGGAGACAGAAGTTGAACGTGAACCAATTACATGGGCCACATCCACCTGCATGAACAACCCAGACGATGCTTCTAGCCCCTGATTTCTCTTTGGGCACTAGCCGAGCTGCTTGGCTACTGTGGCCATGTGCGCAATGAGACTGTCTGTGGAAGGCCCCTCTGTCTCTATCTCTCTGCTTCTGTCTCTATCTCTCTGTAACTCTCTCACACAAAATATTTTTTGCAGTTAAAACAACGAGATTTGGTTTTATTCCACCGATTAAGAAAAAAAAATCAAACTGGAATGTTAATCTTAGTGCTATCATCAGTGCTATATTGAAAAAAATAAACAAAAACAAACAAAACGCTCTTCTATAGAATGCTGTGTTTCTGTGGATCCAGTGCCAGGCTCTAGGCTTTGTGGAGAAGGCAAAGCACGCAAATAAAATACATACGGCTTCCTAAACATCTGCTTGGTGTGATCTGCCAAACAATCTATAAACAATTGCAATTATCAGTGAGATCGGAAGATTGTTTTATATGGCTATTAGTAAATCCTGATTAATAGTCATACACATAATTTGTTCAAAATAAGCAAAAATTTTGTCATGGAAATTTTAAAAATACATCAAAATATAACAGATCATTTATTGGAATACCAAAATAATAAAGACAGAGGTACGCTTGCGTGTGTCCCCTGAAGCAGGAATGTGGATGGACTCATACCCACTGGACAGTGTTCATGTGTGCTCAACTGTAGCTAACCTAATATCATTCTTCTCTTTCAGTGAAGGATTACTGTGAAGTTACTCTGGCAGAAGCTGCCTTAGATTCAGGATTAGGTGGGGGTGGTGTGGGATAGCTTTAGAAGATGGTAGCAGAGGACAACATATAGACATACAGAAGAGTACTTTAAAGACGCGGCATATATACAGAATGTTGGATGGATGGGATATAACTGCATAATATTTACAAAGAACTAAATTTAAAGGAGGAATCATAAAGGAGGAAGGAGAGAGCATTTCTCCCAAACCTAACTTACACTCTAAGAATTAAAAGCTCAGTTTGTGGCTCTCCCTAGGTCCCTTAGCGTACATACCACTTGTATGTATGACTAGAGTTCAGTCAACGGGTAATTACATGTAAAATTTTGAACATGGACTAGGTAACGCATTACAGAACCATTAATATTCTACCCAAAAGGCAGCACCACCATCTGGCAGTCAGCGGTACAGACCACAGTATCTGTTACAGAGCAATGTGACGTATGGGCTTGACCATGATTCGGATTGCAGAATCTGCTCATGTCTAATTATTTCGCATCATATTTTTATCATACGCAATATTCTCCATATGTATGTTTTTTCTTCTGTGTCAGATAAGTAAAGGTGGTGTTGTGGTTTGCATTTAATAAAATTGAAAATTTCCTACTTTTAAATTGTATTCTTACCATCCAGATGCTTGCTTGATGTTTAAGAGAAACAATACGAAATTCAGAATTATCAGAATAAAACAAATTAAGTATGCTTCATGTCCAAGTATTCCCTGATGAAGGGATTTTCAACCAGAAAATAGTGTTCAAACATCCTATAATTTTTAACACAGTGAAGACGAATATACAAAAATAATTGCTTTGAGATTTTTAATGAAGTATTCTCAGAGTTAAGCCTGCCAGCATGCCCCGAGGTCACTGAGGATGAGACAATGATGGTAGCTCTTCCATCATGACAACAAGCTGGTGAGGAATGTCCACTTTACTGTGCACAGGTTAACAGATTATAAAGATTAAGGAAGGGCAGGGCAGGAGGAAATTTTCCAGCAGATCCCTCAGCCACCAAAGACACTGTATTTGACTGCAAGACATGTCTGTATCCCTTGACCTTCCGGTCGTGTCAGAGGTCATGTTCCACGTGTACTCCTCTTGACCTGCTAGTTATGTTGGAAGTCACATTCCACATGAAGGCCTGGAAGCTGTGCCTCATGCCATAGAGATATAAGCTCTAACACGTGGCCATCAGGTACCAGGCAGAAGAGGGAGCGATTGTCCATAAAGTATCATTAGGAAAAAATTAAGATGTGTATTGTGTCTATTTAAAAGGCAGAGTAAAGCACTGGTTCACTGTAAAAGTCATCATGTCTGAAGTTGTGCTGGTGCACAGTGAGGAGCCGGAATGTTCTGAAAATCTCCCAAATGCGGTCAAGGCCAAAGACTGGGACATCCTCTGCTGCCTTTCCGTGCACATTAGCAGGAAGCTGATTGAAAGTGGGGAAGTCAGGACTTAATTCAATGCCCACTTGGAATGCTAGCATGAGAGGGAACAGTTCCATCCCCTACATCACACGGCCATCTACAAGTAGAAAACACTCTTGAAGTTCAGAAAACCTATATTCTTCACACGTTTTTGAATTTCACTTATCTAGCTAACATTTAAATGAGTGATAGATCGTAGAGGACAGGGAGCTACACCAAGTGAGGCTGTCCGATAATAGAGGTAACAGAGTTAACACACCTTTCATATATTTGAGACATGATTTCGGACAGGACAGTGCCCTTATTTTTCAAATGTGGAGAATATGTTTATTCAGAGAGAATGTGTTTTCAGTGTTGTTAGTTTAAAATCATAAATTTCAGTACAATTGACCTAAGACCTATTGTCACACAACAATTGGAAAACTTACTCAGGGCAAGGATATATAAGGAGTGGCTCTTTGATAGAGAACTGTTTCCATGTATTCATTAGAGGGGGAAGAATGCACAATAGACCTGGAGTGAGAAGTCTTCTCCGTGACCATTCCTGTGACTAAATCAATGGCGAAAAGACAGAGCATTTTGCTTTGTGAGGGGACATCTTCATTCATTCAGCAAATAGCCCCACTTCTTGGTTTCATTGAATTGCATCAGTTGAACTAAAAGGTTCGAGATTTCAGGAGACTAATCTGTCTCTGACAGTTTTTGTAGGACTTGTAAGTACTACCACAAAAGTTGATGTCACAGGAAAGAATGGAAGACAAAAGGCTAGACTCTCATGGAAAAATCTCATTACGAAATGTCTGCATGACAGACTCTTGACCCAAGAAGTGGGACAAACTAGATGGAGGAATAGGGTAAGGGCAGGGTAAAAAGATGGAGAAGAAATAATGAAGAAGTAGAGAGGGTGTGATCACAGATAATAGGCTAGTGATGCATTAAGCCAGTGATCACACAGTAGCTAAAATTGATGTTTTTAAAAAAAAAAAACTAAAGAAAAACATAAAAGATGAAGGGAGAAAGTTTGTGAAACAAAAAGGTGAAATGGAGGAAGTCTGGTTGTTTTCTTGGAACTGTATTTATAAAATAGATGAAATTCATTCACTTCATATTAATAGAATCTGTAGAAATGAAATGAAAAAGATAGGCAACAACAAAAATCCAAGCAACTCTTATGAACTACAATGTTTACAACAATGTTGAAATAAAAATGACCCAATTTGCTTTCAAGATGTTTTCATTTTCTTTTTATGCTAAATTGCAATGATTTTCTAATATTTGCATGGTATAATATTATAATTCAATTCTTTCTTTCTTGATACACCTGATTGTATATGAAACTAAGAAAAATGCTCCTTTTTTCCTGTTTTTACTTTCTTGAATCACCAAAGCAGATGTGATCAATTTCAAGACAAAGAGAGATTTCTCCAGGCTTTAGAGTGATGAATGTGTATATTTCTTGTGCATTAATTGCCTCTTTCATCCACTATATGAACAGGACCCATGTTTCCGATTGCCTATCCTTAGCAATTATAGATCCAATAATGTCTATTATTTCCCCTTTAAGATTAATGAAGCTTCTCCTCTGTGAGACCAGGATTGTTTTTGACATTCATTCAAAAATTTTGTAATTTACTTTTGGAATATAAAAGTCTCCATTTTTTAAGTTGGTATAGGAAATATAAAACACAATCCCCACTCCATATATATAGTAATACTTACTGTTTGGCTGTGTCAAAAAATTAACTTATATAATGTGAAAATGAGATGAATTATTTGGAAAAGACTGAGCGTGTATTCAGAAGTGAGTAGTTTTATCTGTTACTGGTTCAAAACATACTGGTGCTGTGTATGCATGCATGCATTCATAGGCGTGTACAATTTTAAGTCACAAACTTGGGATACTTTGTTACCAATTTGACAGCTCCTTGGATAAACCACTCGCCTTGGGTAATGCAGAGTCAATATTATTTCTGGAAGTCCAAATAATTCTTGTCTCCTGATGAAACTTCAGGATTTTGGCATAAGTATAACACCTGTTTTCTCCTGTCCTGCTATGCTCGGCTAAATATCTTGCCACTCTTCATCCTAGCTCAGTAATAATACACTGTATTACTTTCTTGTTCAAAGATAATATTAATCACATGATTTATCAACTAGATGAAAACAACAAGGTCACTTATCAACTAGAAGATAACTAGTGTTGCTTTATTACAAAGTACTCTAAATAATAACTGTCAACTCTTGTTTATTACACAGCAACTCTATGCTCTTAGTAAACATCTCGGTTTTGATTTATAGGAAAAAAAAAAACTAGAAACCTCTTTACTTAGTTCCATGCTAAAAACTGATTTTCCCCATTAGAAACATACTCAAGATTTTAGCACTAAGGTTGGTATTTACCACATCTCACATTTGACTAGTCCTCCCAACAGCAGAGCATTTTCATTTTCTGTTTCTCTTGAAACGCAGGTCACATGGCATTACAGTCTAAATTATACTATACTTGCACGTCAATCCTAGCCATTTTCCAGCTAAGCTATTCCGTATTTTTATTTTGTTTCTTCATCTACACAAAGGGATGATTACCGTACCTACCTTCCAAGTTTTCCTGAAGGAGCATACAAATCAACGCCTGAAAAAAAAATAGAACTCTGCAGAATGAAGACATTTTCTGCGCATTTCCACGGGACACAGTGATCAACCTAGTTAATACTAACAATCCAGTTATAATATAAAGAAATGTCATTTTCTTCTTTAGTGCATTTTAATCATCTGTAGCAATTTAATTTGTTTTATTTTAATGAGTAGATAAAAGCCTTAAGCGTTTACAATTGCAATAGGGTAAAGTGTTTTGTAAATTTTATAAGGGAAAAGACACTGTCACTTCATAAAGTTATATGAATGACACATTTCAAATCTTCTCATTATCAACCTTCTCAGTATGACTCCAAGTTCAACATATTTTTAAACATTTGAACCGTCCAGTGGATAAATCAGTGCAGAGACGTGAAGTGACAGTGCCTGTGGAATTCAGTACCAGTTTCCCTGGGCAATGAGACTCACGAGTAGGTCTCCTATGCTGTATGTAACTCAACTTTACTAACATGAACACAAGTCTGTAAATTATATTTTACAAGTAGCTGACTAGTAAACAAATTTGATATCATGCAAATATTTTGAAGTGGATGGTAGGTGGAGAAAAGGCATTAGAATGCTAATAACATGCCTCTACACACACCGAGGATAAAAATGCCTTGCATTCCACAGGCAAGCGTCAGTATTAATAAGGTGATGTCAGGCTAAATCTCCCCCATTCCTGGCCTATGTTGACATGAAAAATCATAATGGTAGAAATAGAGTTCTTTCCATAAAAATAAACTTGTTTTACGAAATTTTTTATCAGGAAAGGGTAACTAAAGAAAGGGAAGAAATCATTGCAACAAATTTTATTGCCATCTGTGGACAATAGGGTATGCGATAAACTATAAGTTCTATTTTTATTATATAACTTTGGATCACATGTTTGTTAAACAACAGGGCGTTGTTGTGCAGGAAGCAGTTCTGGGGTTGAGGTATGGGAGATGTTGGATTACTAAATATATATTTATAGAACCTCTTCAGGATCTTTAAAGATCTTTAGAAAATATTTGCACAGTGGTGACCATCATAATTTGAATGTTTTTTTATTATGACTAATGAAGGCTTTTGAAAGGAAATGTTCATCCTTTATCTTACAGGATTATTGGAAATGTTCATCCTTTATCTTACAGGATTATTTCTTATTAGCTTCACATACTTCTCACTGGTCTTTTTTTCTGAGAAATTCTTTGTGAGCATTTGTAACTCAATATTTCTTAATTTACAAAGGTATCTATTTCATAAGCTAAATGATCAAATATTGATGAAATGCTGTACACACTCAGTGTGCACATGTCCCTTTGTAGAGGTCAAATGTTTATATCAAATTATTATAAAAAGGTCTTACCATTTTGTAACGTGTGCACATAGCAAAACACCAAATTATATGGCTTTAATATACTCAAATATTCTGTTAATTTTGCCAAAGAAAAATTAAAAAGAGAAGGAAAATATAGCAGAACCAACTAGTGTGTTTTTTTAAGGATTACAGCCTACTGCCGTTTGATGTCTCCATTTACTAAACTTTGCTTTAAAAATCTGTGACTTAAAAAATTAGTTTTAAAGGTGTGCTAAGCCACCTATCTTCCCATCAGCATAGTTAACCAATCAAAATAAATGATTTAATTATTCTTATTTGAAAGGTAGAGTTACAGATAGAGGAAAGAATTTCATCTGCTGATTCACTGCCCAAATGGACACAAAGTTTGGAACTGGGCTCATCCTAAGCCAGGAGCTAGCAGCCAGGAGCCCAGAGTTCAGACCTTATTTTGGGTCTCACACTTGAGGGAAGGTGCTTTGGGGCTGTTTTCTGCTGCTTTCCCAGGGAGCTGCATTGGGCTAGACCTTCCAGGACTCGAACAGTTCCCATACGGGATTTTGGTTGCACAGGTAGAGGGTTAGCTTACTGTGCCACAGTGAAAACCCTCACTTACTGTTTTTATCCATAGTGCTATTTGGTCTTGCATTCCACATATTGATAACTATTTTGTTAACTAAGTACACTCAAGGTACAAGTTATTTGACACTTTAAAAATAAATCTCAGTTTCACATAGTCTCCGTAAGCACTCTAAAATCCTGAAAATTTAATGATTTCAGGATTTCAGGATTTCTTTCATTGTGACACAAATACTGATGTGAAATGCTAATAGCGAAAGGATAATGAGAAGTTTATTGTGATGCTTTCTGTTGATGGCACGTGAGCTTCATTTTGCAAATATAAAGCTGCTCTGAAATCAAATGCTAAGAAATAAAAGGGAAACACGGGCACATAACTTAGGTCCGACTGAAATAGATATCGTAAAGAAGTAAGGCAGAATATAGTGATTTAGTGGCCATGGCTTCATCTACCAATGCCGCTGTTAATGCTTATCATAGATTATGCAGATGATGCAAACTCAAATATTAGAATACATCAGCGATGTCCTCTAAAATACATTGACATTTTTACAGAAATAACACATATCACAAAAGATAAAAAATATTCCCTAAAATATTGGTATTTGCTTACACTAGTTTCATTGATTCAAGTTTCACAGAAAATCAACCAACATTGTTTTTGAACAATTCACCTCGCAGATGAATAAATGATAAAATATGAATATTTCTATGTACTCAACATTAATCAAGTGAAAACATTGAATGTTTCTAAGATGACTCAATCCATATTTGGCAACAGCATTTATTGGAAAGTAGAGTAAGTTAGGGCTCTTAATGGTATTAATAAGTTTCACTAATATAAGAGTCAGTCCAAGATAAATTATTTAAGTATTTATTCTGTGGGAGCAGCTAGCTTGAAATACACTGATCTTTCTCTGCATTATTTTTAGTACTTATAAATGCCTACAACCAATAATAATTCCATTAATAAGACTCCTGTTAATATCAGCAGAGGAGGTTAAGGACATCTTGGGACTACAAAATACCTGTCATTCCCAGATGAACTATGCCTTGTTCAGGTAGGAATATCGACACATGCTAAGGACCTGCTATTATTCATCATGAAAGCTGGAGTGCATGTGGTTATTTGTCATTGTGCAGAATACACTGATAATGCGTTCTTACAGGTCATGGGGGAGTCAGCACCGTGACACGGCGTGGAAAGCCCACAGCTGCTCTAGCGTGCCATATGGACACCGGTTTGAGTCCACGTCATCACTCCACTTCTGATCCAGCTCCCTATCACCACACCTGGGAAAGCAGGGGGACAGTGTCCATGTGATTGGACACCTGTACTCATGTGGAAAACCGCTGAAGAGCTCTTGGCTCCTGGCTTCCGACCTGCTCAGCTCCAGCCCTTGCAGCTATTTGGTGAGTGAACCACTGAATGCAGTATCTTTTTTCTGCCTCAAAAATCTTTCTGTGTATCTCTACATTTCAAGGAAGTCAATGATTCTTAAAGTAAAATGTAATTGAAAATCAGAAACATTGTACCTATGTTTTCCAGCATAGCAAAAATGTTCACATTTTGTGCATTAAAGGAGAAATTGTCTTGCTTGTAAAATTCTGTGTTGCGCATTTGGAGTGGATTCAGTTGAGAAGTTCTCCAGCTGGCAACATCTGGGCTTGTTCGTAGAAATCGGCAGTTACCACAGTGGCCGTACTGACTTGGAGTTCAGTGGTCTCAGGACCTTGACTATGCTATAGGATCCATAGTTACACAGGCATTGATTTCTTTCTCAGTGAGATGTCTGTAGGAACTACAAAGGATTAATTAATAAGCACAGATTATGCTGTCTCGTTATCCCAAGCTAGTCATATCATTGAACCCAAGTCAGTATGGAACATGGCTGCCTAATGCTTCCAAGCAGACGAAGACAATCCTTCGGTTATTACTGCAACAACCTTCTAATACAGGTAACTTATTTTTGGACATACTAATTTTATAATTATTTTACATAGTATCTTTCTTTTTAAAATCATTTCATATAGTAACATGAAAAACTCTTTTCCAGGAAAGACTTAAAAGAAAAAGCCACTGTATGCATATCTGTAAAACTGTACATTGCAGACTTCATACACAATAATTTTAAACATGTAAATGTATTCAGTGAGCTATTTACTTGCATTTTGGCATTAACTAATTGTAGAAGGCATGGAAGGCCAGGCACATAAATTTATAAGTATCTATCTCAAAAATGAATGCTACAAATTTGGTTAATTTTCATCAATTATTTTAATGGTTTTATTTAAGTGCAATAAAATGGACTACAAATTAAGAGTTAATTTTTCTTTTGAACTAAAGCAAGTTGCATAAACCTAAAATAAGCTTCTTTACATCCTTGTCAACACTTTCCATGGTTTTTCTTCTAACAGGCACGAGCCAATATTTCATGCAGTTTATAATTGTCTTGTGATTAGTCACATTGCACACCTGTGATTTAAAACTATAGAGTTTGATATTAGCAATGCAAACATGTAAGATATCACTTCATTACTTTAGGTGCTTTGTTACATTTTCAGTTCAGTTGGCAACATGACATGTAATAAATGATGATAATAGCATGTTAGTTTGTAAGAGACAGATGCCTATATAGAGTAATAGGGACACAAAAGAGAACATTGGCACACATTGAGGGGAACAAACATTCTATTAACAAGTAAAGAAAAATTTCATGCGGAGAATCATGGAAGCAGCTAGAGGGCTAGAGATGTGACAAAGTGAAGCCTGAAAGACCTGACCTTTGTTTTATTTAATGCTCAAAATCATTTTTAAAGCTGTATTTATTTATTTATTGGAAAGGCAAATATACAGAGAGAAGGAGAGACAGGAAAAAAAAATCTCTGTCCACTGGCTCACTCCCAAAGTGGTTGCAACAGCCAGAACTGAACCAATCTGAAACCAGGTGCCAGGAGCTGCTGCCAGAGCTCCCACGTAGATGCATGATCCCAAGGCTTTGGGCCATCCTCTACTTCTTTCAGGGGCCACAAGCAGGGATTTGGATGGGAAGTGGAGCAGCTGGGACTTGGACTCGTCCTCTACTTCTTTCATGGGCCACAAGCAGGGATTTGGATGGGAAGTGGAACAGCTGGGACTTGGACTCGTAACCATGGGAGATCCTGGTGCATGCAAAGTGAGTATTAGCCACTAGGCTGTCATTCAGGGCCTACATAAAAGCATTTTAAAATTTGGTAGCAGAAAGCATGTCATGAAGAATATCCTGTTTCCACTTTTGTTATCTCATGGTTTATAATCTTGGAAAAATTAGTGTCTTTAAGCCTCAGGTTTCTCCTAAAATATACAATTTCAATAATTAACACCTGTCTCACTCAGACACAGCAACATAATTTGCAAAGTTCACTGTAAAATGAAAATACAGCACTTTTTTCCTGTAAAACCTGGAAACAAGGTCTTTTAAAGGCACTAAAAACAAAGCAGTTCCTAACCTCAGGATTTTCTTTAATGTGTCATGCTTTTTAAAAGTGTGTTCAATATTTTCATAAGACAAAACTAAAATTAAATTATTGATACAAGGTTATCTTTGCACTGTGTAACACTCATTTTAAATGCAAATACCAGCGCCTCAAACACTTGCAGATTTACGAAAACTACATAACCTTGATTTGGTGCCTTGTATTCAGATAAGTGCCTTGTATTCAGATAAGTGCCTTGATTCTGGAGGTTTTAAAATGAAGAAGGCTCTCTAGATGCAGAGAGAAGCATTCAGTTGGTCACACGTTGCTTATGGACACCTGCAGATCTTACATGCAGACAGACTCTGTCTTGGAGGCTGCTAAGCTCCTCTCTGCTAGCCACCAGCTGTATACACGTTCCTCTCCTAGACACAAGCTGCCTCTGTCCTCTTTCCTTCCTACAGACCCAGTGTGACCACACAGAATCACTGAGTGATCTCCCAAGGGCGTTGTGCTGGCCCATGGTAAGCGTCTGGGAACAGCACAGCATGACCGACATTAGTCCAGGAGCTCTCCAGACTCCGTGAGTGTGTGAGCCCCACTCCTGCCCTGCCAGAGCTGCAGCAAAAGCTGAGAGGAACAGGATTCAGTCATTGTGTACGATTCAGTTGGGAAGATGTAAGTGAGGACACAGCTGCCTGGCAATTTCATCTGGATAAGAAGTAAGGCTGTGGACCAAAATCTACACATGACACTTAGCTTCTGTATCCCCGCCCAGGCACCCATTAGGCAGTGAATTTGTCAGCCCTTACCTATATTCACACTAAACCATAGTCTTTTTTCACAGTTTATTTGTTGAACATTAAGCCTTTCAGTGTAAAACAAATTTAAATACTCAAAAAAGAAGGAAGGAGAGAATGGAAAGATAGGTACAAAGGAAGGAAGAATGGTGGGATGGAAGGGAGAAAGAAAGAAAGTCAGTTGGAGGAAGGAAGGGAAGAAAAGACCTTAGAACTCCATGAACTGAGTGGAATCTGTTTTTTTTTTTTTTTTTTTGTAATAACATCACATGACAATGGAAGAGAATTTTGTTGTTGTTATTATGCATTAGCTGTGACTTTAAAAATCTAAAGTATTTATAAAAACCCTTAAAACAAATGAAATGGAAGCTAGAAAGTCAAGCACTAGCAATATAAATACATATAATGTAGCTCAATGGCTCTATAGTTTGATTAGCAATATAGCGAGTAAATGAAAGATAATAGTACCTACTAATTCCCAAGGACCACAAGCAATGTAATAGGAATGCAGAGAGAAACATTGACACTGATGGAGGTGAACAAGGTATGGCTAAAGGAAGTTCTGTATCAGCACACTGAGTGGGAGAGCAGAGCATGGCCACAGCCTCAGGTGGAGGTGACACAGTGACTCTCAAGGACATTGTCTTTCTCTTGTTTAATTTTTGAAAGCATTTTTAACTCAGACTGTGGAAATTAGAGATTTTTACAAAGATCAGATCATTTGAAAGTGCTTGTGAAATTAAATTATAGTGCATTCCTATAAAAACTTAGATGTCAGGGCCTGCTCATCTAAGAAATCTTAGATATAAAATAATATCAATTCATAACAATTGCAGGGTCAGTTCTGCCTCCAACCTTGTCTTCTACACAAACCAATAAGTGTTGCATCCCAGTTCAATCCTGCCCACCACACACTCAGCTTTCACGTATGCCAGTGGAAACTGCTGCCTAGTTGGAATGACCCTCAATAGCCCCAACCAGAACCACCCCTTCCCTGATTCCCATACATACTAGTATGTACAGCTGACTGGTCCAATCTGTTCCACAGCCCATTCAGCTCTTGTGCATGTCAATGGGCAAAGAAACCTAGTTCAACCCAACCAATGGCACTATCCAGCCAACACATGTGCCAGTGAGTGCCAATATCTGTGTAGTCATGCCGGCCCCAGTCCTGTTTCTCATGTTCACCAGTCGGAGTGGCAACCCAAAAGGCAGGTGCCCACTGTTTCCTAACTGGATCCAATTCCACTTCTAGATCTTACACTCTCCAGGTGGTTCTGTCTGGCCATGCCAGCATCTCTGCTAGCTGAAGCTGCAGCAAAGCTCAACCAACCCATACTAACTTATGCATGCAACAGTAGAACAGTCAGCCCAGCTTAGCATTTCCCTGATCAAGCTCATATGAGGCTAAAGGTTCGTATAGCCCTGCCTGTACTGGTCTGCCCCATCCCAACTCACGCTCTCCAGTGGGAGTTGTTGTGCAGCAGGGGAGCCCCTGGCAGCCCGCCTACCAGATATATCTCCTCTCCTCTTGGTCTCATGTGTGTTCTTTGGGTGCTGTGGTCCATTCTGGCATGGCCTGCCTCACCTTGGCATTTGCCAGTGGGTATTGCAACCTAGCCCGGCCTGGCCTATTCCCAATTGCAGCTCACACTGGTGGGGGCTAGAGCCTAACCCATCCCCATCTAGCCCTCAAATATATGCCTGTAGGTACAGTTCCCTGGCCTGGTCTGGGCTGCTCCTTGTCTTGGTTCTTGTGCTCATCTGTAGGGACTGTGTCCTGACAGACAAGCTCCTCAAGCACCTCCATGAGAAACTCTCTCAATGCCAGATTTCACACCCATTGGGAGGTCCACGGGCCACTAGTCCACTAGTCCACTTCCTGTCCTAACCGTTAACAGTGGCCTTTCCTGACCGGCCTTCACCCATTCTGGTTTTACTGTTGGGTGTTACAGCCCGACCGAGCCTCATCCACACCCAGACAAAGTTTACACATGGCTCAGCATGGGCAGAGACCTAGCATAGCCCATTCTACACCTAAGATTTATTTTACTTTTATTGGAAAGGCAGACTTACAGAGAGAAGGAGACACAGAAAGATCTCACATCTGCTGGTTCACTCCCCCAAAAGTGCCAATGGCGGAGCTAAGCTGATCCAAAACTAGGAGCCAGGAACTTCTTCTGGGTCATCCTCAACTGCTTTCCCACATCACAAGTAAGGAGCTAGAAGGGAGGTGGAGCAGCTGGGATACAAACCAGCATCCATATAGGAGCCCAGCAGATATAACGTGAGGACTTCAACCGCTAGGCTACTGCACCAGGCCCAGAAGAGTGTCTTTAAGAAAGCAAATGTGCAAGGTTAAAATCATTGAAATCCCGATAACGAATCTATTAAATTATGTATAGCACAAGGAAGAGATTGGACATAAAATTCAGTCTGCCAAACACACCAGTTTAAGACGAAGTGGGATGCTGTATTTGTAAGTATCTCAGAGAGGTCATCTAGTGAGTGAGTCTACTGACAGGGGTGGGCAGATGAGGCCTGTGAGTCTGTTGCAGAGGGAAGCACAGCCGGGAGCCCTCGGCAGTCAGTACTCAGGGCAGCGGGATGAACGCACCTTGGAGGGCTGAATGGTGCACAGCACTCACAGGCATTTCAAAAGATTCCAGAAACCTCCGAATCAAGATGGCTGATTAAGCACTTGAATTTGCTTCTTTTTTACCCTTGGCCTCATTAAAATGAAGAGAAAAACATGTTTGGAAGAACTGAAACCTGTCTCTGCTGCTATCAAGGTAGAAATAGAAAGATTATATTTAGAGACTGAGAAAGAAAATATTGGAGCATCATCTCTGGCTCAGAAGATAATGTGCATTTAAGTAGAATATAATCACCAGGTAGAATTCAGCTTTTAACATAATCACCCCAGAGAAAAGTCTGTGAGTGTGTGTGTGTGCGTGTGTGTGTGCTTAAATAGATTCCAAGTTTGCTTCTGAGAAAGCCTCAAGAAGGAGAGAGCTGCTGGCCTAGTGGCTGATACAGTCATGTTTTCCAGCAGGTTGCCCGAGTCTGACTCCCAGCTACAGCTGCTGATCCAGCTCGCTGTCAGCTCCCATTCTGGAAGACAGCAGTGGGGGCCAACGGGGTTGTTTGGGTTAGCCGTGAGTGATGCCTGGATTATGCCTTCTTCTTGCAGACAGGAGGCAGAAACTGCCCTTCGTGTGCTAACCAGGATCCCTTCAGGGTCTGTGTTGTAAGAAGGCTGGAGTTGGCAGGCAGAACCAAGCATGAAACTCAACAGCTCTGATGTGCAGTGCGGGCAACTGAACCACCAGGCTGAATGCTCCTGAGAGATAAATTTTGAAAGCATTTATTCAAAAACCAAGAGAGATGGGGTATAATATTAGAAGGTAATTCTATAATCTAGAAGAAAAACCCTCAAAATAAATACATATGCTGAAAAAAATGCAGAACTAGTAAAATGAAACCTGAAGCTTATAAAAACAAGTTGCTTCACAAGTTGTCTTGCACACGATTTTTCATTGAAAGAATAAATGATATTTAAGAAGTTTATTTCAAATATGATGAGGCAACCTTACTAGATCAATAAATGGAAATGGCTTTTGCTATAATGGAACCACTGGCACTGTGTTTCACTCTCATTTTATTTGTAAAAATTACACAAAGTGTATAAAATGAGACCCCCCCATTGGACACCTTGTAACTTAGGTTGTGATCCTAAGGAACAAAATGTGACTAACATCAAAATTGCACTATCTCCAGTCTGGGAAAACTGTGAGATTCAAGGAAAGGGTGCCAAATCATAGCCTGCCACCCTCTCCAAGTTGAAGAAACCAAATGCATAGTTCAGGAAAGCCAAGATGGCTCAGGAATTCCCAAGGTCAGAAATCCAGAGGAAGAGGGTGACTAGTGAGTGAGAGATCCCAGAAGCTTCCAAATGACAGTCCTGACACTGCAGTGCAAGAAACGTTAGTAACACATGCATGGGGCGCTTGACAAAGCTGCAAGAAAAGTGAACAGAAAAGAGGACCAAACTGTTTCTAAGTAACTACATTGAAGAAAATCCAAAAATGTTTTTAGAGATTTACAAAACAATTCCTGATCCAATAATGTAATGTAAAATGTCTAGAAGTCAATAAAAATAGCTATCATGCACAGAAATACAAAAATATGATTACTAATAAGATAACTCAATCGCAATGAAGGAGTTCAGAAACAATCAAACAGAAGTAATCACCATAGTAGTCATGACATAGGAACAATGATGATTGTGAATTTCTTTTTCTACAGATTCATCTGTTCTGAAAGTAGAATAAAGTGGGTGGGGCACTGGGAAGAGAAAGGGTGGAGAGAGAGAGAGAGAGAGAGAGAGAGAGAGAGAGAGAAAGAGAGAAACAGAGAGAGGAAGAGCACAAAGATGTCTTCCATTTGTGAGTTTACTTCCCAAGTGACAGTAATGGGCGAGGTTGGGCCAGGCTGAGTTTAGGAGTGAGGACCTTCCCTGGGACACTCCCAATGGCTGGCAGAGCATCAAGCATTCAGCTCATTCTTGGCTACCTTGCCAGTGCATAAGCAGGAAGCCGGGTCACAGACATAAACTTTGTATTAATTCCAGTGCCCCGCTGTGGAATCTCCATGCAGCAAGCAGCAGCTTAACCCACTAAGGCACGTTGCTGGCCCACTGATGAATTTCCCGTGAGTATTTATGCACCAGAGTTGGGCTAAGAAATTATCCTGCACTATTTCATTTATCAGTAAAAGTAGATTCATGTGCAGCACAACTTTTCCCCCATTTATAAGTTCTAGAAACATATTAGCTGGTTAGAAGATATCATGAGGTGTTGGCTTTCTTGGGTGCTCTGTTGAGATTCCGCCTACAGCACTGACATCCCATAAGGGCACCATCCCGAGTTCCAGCTGCTGAAATGTTGTTCATGTGCTTGAAAACCAGCAGAAACCATATGGCCCACAACATCCAAGACCTGGAAAACTTTCTGGCTGCTGATTTTGGCCAGGCACAGCCCTGGCTGTTGCAGCCGTTTGGGTGGTGAACCAACAAATGAAAGACTGATCTCTTTTTCTGTCTTTTAATCTCTCTTTCTGTCTCTCTGCAAATATTTCAAGTAAACAAATTATTTTAGAAAAACAAGCAAAACTAAACATATTTAAATCTTTACTTTTGGTATTTCAAAATATGACTCCATGAGAAAACACCTTTTGTATTTAATAATTTCTTTTTGTAAAATATACTGAAGAATGGAGGTGACTATATGGGGGTAACTGATGCCATATCAGTCAGGACCACAGGAAAATCAGAAGCAATACTACTTCCCCTTTAAGTAAAGCCCTCTGTTTTTAAACTTGACTCCATTTTTCAAAATATCTCTGTTTTCTATTACATATTGTTTTTGTTTGTTTGTTTCTAGTAGTTTCTCTTGAGATAACATCTGGAATTGGCCTCCCAAATTCCAGCCCGGAGCCAAAGTATCAAAATGTCAAGTTTACAAAGATTAAGGCTGATATTTAGGCATTACAAACATTTTGGCCAAAGGCCAAAAAATATTAACAAATACGTTTTTAAACTTTCTTATCCATTAGGAAAAAAATATATGACTATTAAGAGTCAATACTGAACAGCTACAATCAAGCAGTTTTTATACTCAAGAAATTTAGGAAACTGCCAGTAATCATTTCAATTGTTTTAGAATCATCTTTATGATCAAAACATAAATATATATATGTAGTCTATATATGTATATAAATTACACTGTGTATGTGTGATCTACATTATACAACTGTTAGAAATCTTATTATTATCAGAATTGTATTGATAAAGTCTTTTTTTATAGGTTTATTTATTTTTATTGCAAAGTCAGATATGCAGAGAGGAAGAGAGACAGAGAGGAAGCTCTTCTGTCTGATGATTCATTCCCCAAGTGACCGCAATAGCAGGTGCTGCGCAGATAAAAGCCAGGAGCCTACTCCAAGTCTCCCACGTGGGTGCAGGGTCCCAAGGCTTTGGGCCGTCCTCGACTGCTTTCCCAGGCCACAAGCAGGGAGCTGAATGGGAAGTAGAACTTCCTTAGAGCTTATCTAGGCATTTTCTTTCAAAATTTGCCAAAGTAAGGGTGTTCCCAATAAAAGAAGCAATACCCTATAAACAAGTTATTTTCTTCAGAGTCATCTATCAATCATTAATATAACAAAATCAACTTATTGAGAGAAAAAGTCATAAGTGTTAATGCCCTTTAAAATCTGTTACAGAGGAATTCAATTGTTTTTATGTTACTGTATATCCCATATATATTTGAAGACAGTTGAAGTAAATAAAGAACATTATTTTTCTAACTTATATGTTGTGTCAGGCTTTTTTTTATTCTTCTGAAATACAGTGTGAATTAATTGTTTTGCCTCAAATGAAGAAATGTCTTTCTTAAGGTTTGATCATCATCACGGGACAGTCGCAGGTGCACTTTCTGGAATCTTATTGGTCTAGGAAACTGTTCTCCTGCTGTGTAATAATAGGAATTTTAAAAAGTAGCGTAAAAATTTTTTTGAAGGTGGAGTGACAATGAGATGCAGATGGAAGGACTAAAAGAACAGGCACCTGCCAGTTCATGCTCACACTTCCATAACAGCAAGGGTTGGGCCAAGAACCACAAACTTTGGGTCTTGCAGACAGCTAGCCGGCACTGAAGTTCGCAGGCCAACGTCTTCTGCCGTCACAGGTATGTTTGCAGTAGGTTGCTGGGAAGTGCGGAGAAGCCAGGACAGAAAGCTGCAATCTGAAATGGAATCTAAAGAAGTAAAATGGCTGCCTAACCTGCTGTATTTCAACATCTGCAGCTCTCAGTCTTTTTTGTTTTCTTTATTAATAACTTTTCATTCCATCTGACTTAACACACTGATACTTCTCTGTGTGCCAACATTCAAAATAGATCACAGCATACACTTTGCAAGCTCAGTAGTGTCTGTATACAAACCTAATTGTCAACTCCAATAAAGCATGATAATTTCTTTTCTTTACTAAGGCATAAAAAATGAGCATGCGCTGATACATAGTGCATGCCTCAACGCTGAGATGCACTGATGTTTATGTTACTACAAAGTGTGATGCGTCAAAGGTGGCTCATCTGACTCTATTCTGGTTTTCCATAATCATTGGAAACTATTAACTTCTCTGGCACCCAGCGGGAACTGGCAGGTATATCCTGCAAGACTTGTCCAGAAACGCTAACTCCTGCAGGCTACCCGAATCAGAGCTTGGATTAGTACTTGTTTCCATTACTTGAAGATATTTTATGGAGGTCATTTTTGAAGTAATTTTTGAACAGTAAAGGCAATTGTTTTGAGAGAGAAAAAAATTTTAGTTAGGGCACAGTACAAATAAAGTTCATATGAAATATAAGACACACAGTAACATCATAAAATAAACCAAACTAGTACAGAATGAGCTCTGCTTTGGAGAAGAAACTCAAGTTTGGGTTGCTTTAAAAGTCTTACTCCTTTTTTCCTAATGTAAAATTCCTATTCAGTTTCTGTTCAAAATATCAATTTATAACCTTCTTCTTTCCTTTCTCCTGTTTCTTAGCTATTCCAGGAATGTTGCCATTAGCTCAAAATTATAGTGGTAATTTAATTTAAGTTCAAGTTGATAAATTTTGAGAGAAGAAAAAAATTCGCATTACCGGAAATCACGCTTGGGACATGAGGTATGAATCATAGTATTGCAGGTACAGCAGGTACAGATGCCCCATTCATCGCATGTTATCATCACTCCTCCAACACTGCAAACTCTACTAGAGGGAGCCCGAAGCCAGACGCCATGAACACAACCAAGGCTTCCACGTAGGTGCCATGGATCCAAGCACTAGAGTCTAAACCTACTTTCTCTGATAGTACATATTAGAAGAATCTAGAATGGGGGAAAAATTGGTATTCGAATCCGGATATTCTGGTATGTAATGCGGGAATCCCAAGCATAGGCTTAACTGCTATCCACTCACTCATCTTATACATTTCTATTTTTATAAAACATCATATTTTGGGGCCAGAAGCAGGCTATTCCTCCACCATCAAGTGCCAGCATCCCATATGGGCTCAGACTCCACTTCTAATACCACCACCAGTCCTTGGGATCCTGTATCCACACAGGAGACAGGCAGGCTCTGGCTTCTGGTAAACTCTGGCCGTTGCAGCCATTTGGGGAGTGAACCAGCAGGGGAAGTGCCTTTGTTCTGTCTCTTCTTATCTCTAAATTTGTTTATCAAAAAAAATCAGAGTAAAAATCTCCTATTGCACTCCAATGCACAGAGAACTTTTAATAAATATTTGTACAGGATATTACAAGCTCACGTATTCTTTAAAACAACTACTAGGGAGCTGACACCGTGGCATAATGGGTTAAGCTTCCTTCTCCAACCCATATGGGCACTAGCTTGAGTCTCAGCTGCTCCACTCCTGGCCCAGCTCATCACTGAACTGTCTGCAAAAGCAGAATATAGTCCAAATCCTCAGGCCACCACATCCATGTAAAAGACACAGGAGAAGTCCAGGCTTAGCACTGGCCATCACAGAAAACTAGGATGTGAAATAAAGGATGATGCATCTTTCTCTATAACGCTGCATTTCCAATATAAATAAATGAATAAATCTCCAGAAAACAAAACTGTTGGAATAAGACAAATTAAAAACTGATAGGATGAAGCCAGTGATTATCACTCCAGTAGTGCCAGCAGTCTGAACCCAGGAGAGTTCTAGTTTATCAAACTTAGAATCTTCAGTTGCTGAAGAATCTTCCACCCTTTGGAAGCCTGTTTCCCTCCCAGACCTAAGTAATTTTAATATTTTTTTTCTGTGAACTCATTGAAGAGTAAAGACAGTCCACTGAAATTGCAATTGAGACAGTGTATAAAAAAGAGAATTTTAATTGTTTAATCTCTTTGATCCACAAATACCTGAGACACTGAAATTACCATAAATAGGTAAATTGAGTTTAAGACACATTGTTTTCTTTTTGAAACAGTTCTCTGAGAAAAAAAGTAAACTTTTCTTTGATTCAATCATTTCAAAAAGCTGCAAAATTTTTTTTAGCCTTTTAATATATTATTTGCTCAAGGTTCACATTTATGAATGAAGCTTAATCCTTTTTTAAAAACTTCCAGTTTTAGAATATTTATGGCTTACAGAAAAGTTTTGAAGATAATGTGCTGCTCAAATACACTCAATACACTCCAAAATCTTCTTGTCTCTGTTAGTATTATAAGAGTTATTTATTTATTTGAGAGAGAGAGAGAGAGAGAGTGAGAGAGAGAGTGTGCTGTGTCTTCCATCTGTTGGTTTCTCCTTCAACAGATACAGATAATCCAGATGAAAGCCAGGCACCCAGAACACGTTCTTGGTCTCCCACTTGGATGATGAGTGCCCAAGTA
This sequence comes from Ochotona princeps, assembly GCF_030435755.1. NCBI lineage: Eukaryota > Metazoa > Chordata > Mammalia > Lagomorpha > Ochotonidae > Ochotona > Ochotona princeps. The sequence continues at coordinate 20,908,344 of NC_080834.1, read as the reverse complement.
CTCGGGGCATTATCCATTGCTTTCCTGATAATTAGCAGACAGTTGGAAAAGAACGGCAACTCCAATACATGACACTGTTATGATAAGCAGTAACTTCTCCAACTCCCTATGTCAGCTCAGCCCTATCATTAATAATACACACTTAAAATAGTCACAATTAATGAACCAGTAATAACATATCATTGATAATTAAAATACAATTTGTCTGATTTATTTTGTTTTTAATTATTGTCCTATTTGGTTGTAGTTTCTCTAGCAGAATAGTTAATCTCGTTTAATCGCCACAATTTTTGTTTCCTTTTGGAACCCAATAGTCTTAACAGACTGTTGCTAATCACAAAGATATTGTCAATTCTGAAGAACTGTGTATTGTGTAATATATCCCCCGGTTAAGATTTATGCTATTTTCTTATGATTAGACTAAGATCATGGGTATGTGGAAAACCACAATGCCCAAGTGCCAATTTCATTTCATTTTGCCATGGATAGATTCACCGGCATGGGAGGCAGTGCCGCTGTGGCTCGTGCGCTCCTGGCTGGGCTGCTATCTGCCGGATTCCTTCATCAGGAGCCATTCTTTTTGTTTGTTTGTTTTTGTTTTTTGGGTTTTTAGATTTATTTATTTATTTATTTTGTATTAATTACATTGCATTACGTGACGCAGTTGCATAGGCTCTGGGTTTCCCCCAACCCCTCACCGAAACCTCCCCCCATGGTGGATTCCTCCAATTTGGTGCAATATTACAGTTCAAATTCAGTCAAGATTCTTCCAATGCAAGCATATACTAAGCATAGAGTCCAGAATCTTATTGTCCAGATAAATTCCATGGTTTCTTGGTGAGACCATCTCTGGTCTGAAGGTAGAGCTGGCAGAATATCATCCCGGTCAATTAAAAGCCACAACATAATATCAACAACAATTTACAGTGTTTTAGAATTAATTCACATGATATTGAGTAACCAATATGTTAAAAAAATGCAAGTTCTTAACCACATTCTGTGACTACTTCATTGACATTTCAATTTTAGTTTATATACAACCGGCTTCTCAGATTTTAGGATAGTCTAAACTGATTTATAACTCTAACAAATCATATATCAACAGATGAAGTGCAGAACAGTTTTAGGAGGGGTGTGCAGAGAAATCTTCAATGCCTTAGTGAGGAGTAACTAATCGTTGTGTCCCACCTAGTGAGCCCCATAGAATCAATTTTATCAGGCAAAAAAAAAAAAAAAAAAAGAGTTTGTATTTGAATTGTCCATAGTTTCCATTTTAACATTTAATATTTATTTTTATTGGAAAGTCATATATACAGAGACAATGATCTTGCATCTGCTGGCTCATTCCCCAAGTAAGCACAATGGCTGGAGCTGAGCTGAACTGGAGCCAGGTGCCAGGAGTTTCCTCTGGGTCTCCCACACATGCACAAGTCCCCAAGGCCTTGAGACTTCTTCCACTCCCCTCCCAGGCCACAAGCAGGGAGCTGGATGAGAAGTGGAGTAACCAGGGCACAAACCAGAGCCCATATAGGATCCTATAGCATGGAAGGAAAGGATTTAACTGCTAGGCTATTGTGCCAGACCCAACAGTCTCCATTCTTTTAAGAGGAAAATTGGTTCAGCACATTTCCCACCCACTCTTTACAGTAAGCTTATTAATTAACTTGTAACACATATTAAATTGAAATGTAACATTCAGTTTTGGATGTCTTGACTAACTTTTTGTTTGTTCTGAATTTTATAATATAAAATTTTATTCTTTGAGCTTGTAACATTTTAAAGTTTTCTAAAGCACATGGTATGTTGAATCCACTATCAAATCTTCAATCTTTTCTTTTTCTTTCAGTCAATTTGGGGTATTCAAAAATATGTCTAAGGCTGATTTTTCTTTTTGTAGTGAATCTATGATTATATCTTTTTATTCATTCTAACAATCTCTGTATTTAAGCAAGAATATTTAAACTCTCACACTTAATAGTATGATATCTTTCTATTAATATCCACTATGCCTGAGAAGTTTCATCCATCTAACTTGCCTTTGCTTCCAAGTTTGCATTAATTTAATTGATTTCATTTGAATCTCTCTCTCACTCCCTTTCTCTCTCTCTCTCTCTCTCTCTCTATTTATATATATATATATATATATATATATATACACACACACACACACACACACACACTCTTGCGTTAATACATCAAGTATAAAAACTTCTAAAATATTTATTACTAAAAAGTTGCTTATTACCTTATGGTTTAGAATAATCACTTTTATCTAGTCAAAAGTCACATTAAATGGATGTGAGAGTTGTGGCATAACAGATTAAGCCAATGCTGGCATCTCATATGAGCACCCATTCAACATGTGGCTGCACAGCTTCCAAACCTACCTGCTGCTAGAGGCCTGGGAAAGCAGCAGCAGGAGGCCTTGGCTTCACCATGCAACAGCCCTGGCCACTGTGGCTGTTTGGGTGTAAACCAGCAAATAGAGTGAACTAGAAAATGCAATCTCTCTCTCTCTCTAGCTTTGCCTTCAAACAAAATATCAATCCTTAAAAATTAAGATAAAATGTTTCCCTTTGCTGTCATTCATTTCTTCTCAGATGTTCTATTTAAAACAATAATTCAGAATTTTGACCTAATACTTTTCCTTGCATCTGAAAACATTGTTTTAACATTTTTTTCTTTGTATGACATACAAACCAATGCTGGATTCCCTTAGTTTTTACATATCTGAAAAAATATTTTCCCTTAACCTTAAATCAAAAATTTCCACTAGATATAGAAATTCCAGATTCATTTTTCATCCATTATACAATGTTTTCCCTCCATTTTTTCTTGATTGCGGTTTCTAACGAGAAACCTGTTGTCTTGCTTCCCATTATTCTATGAGTTTCTCAACTTTTTTTTGCCTAGTTTTCCTTTTTTTTTTCAGTTCCTTCCTTTTGAAGAAAGCATGCCTTGCTGCAGATTATTTTAAATGTAAACTAGTTCATAGTCTCTGAATGTATAGTTTCTGTGTCTAGCTGACATCCGTTTTGACAAGCACATACCCATTGAAAAATACCGCCTCTGTTTTCTTTGTGATGTCACAACTATATATATTAGACTTTAAGCTATAAAACAGTTCTTGAATATCTGTTTTAATCTTCATTCAGTGTTTTACTCTCTGTGAATTTTACCTTGAGCAATATCTAATCACTGAGTCTTCTCAGCCAAGTGCATTTATACATGGGGTTACCCGTGCATTTCTTCCTTACCGCTAAAGGGATTGTCACATCCAGCCTTTACTTTTGGTTCTTTCTGAGTGTCCTACATCTGTCTATTTTATCTATCCGTTCTTACATTACAGTTCTCAATCTGTTAAATGTTGGAGCTCTTCTTATGTTATATTGAGTCTTTAAATTTTTTTTAATCTATTTTACTTGAAAGGCAAAGAGCCAGACAAAATTAAAGACCCCATGGAAAGCTCCCATCTGTTGCTTCTCTCCAGATGTCCTCACCATCTGAGACTGAGCCAGGTTAAGGACAGGAGATCAAAACTCAATCTGGTTGCAGAGACCCAACTAATTGAGCCACCACCTGCTGCTTTTTGGAGTGGACCTTACCAGAAAGATATAATCAGGACCCAAGCCAAGACCCAAACACGGGGTCTCGTACATGAGATGTAGGGACACAAGCAGTCTTAACCACTACTGGAAATATTAGTTTCAAATTATCACTGTTATTTAAAATTCCATGTCCAGTGATTGCGCATCCCGTGTCGTGTATGAGCGCAGCTCCGACGATTGCATGGTCTTCTTCAGGAGTTGTTTTCTTCACTTACACGAATTGTAATTGTTGACACCCAGAAATGTTGCATAAATATCTGAAAATAAAGTTATTTGTTAGACTATTTTTCAATTAATTAGAGACACTGATACAGAAGTAGAAGGAGAGACACACAGGGAGATTTTCCATCCACCGGGTTGTTTCCTCAAATGGTCACAACATCAAGAGTTAGGTTTCTCTGCAGCTGGCCCCCAGGAGCTTCTTCTGTTTCTCTTGTGTGGGTCCAGGGGCCCAAGCACTTGTGCCATTCTCTGCTGCCTTCCCAGCCCATAAGCAGGGAGCAGGATCAGACATGGAGAATTCAGCACTTGAACTAGTGCACCTACCGTGGGCCAGCGCCACAGGAAGAGCATTCGCCTGCTGCGTCACAGTGCCAGTGACCTTTTATGGTATCTTAGTTATTATAAGTTGGCCTATGTTACTTCTCTTGTCTGTAATCTGAGTCTTCAATCTGCTCTAGTGTCCAACTTCTTTTTGCTGTTCTTTTTATTCTCATTCATATAAATGAAATTTACCTTTATTATGTTTGTGGAGTATTGATGTATGGATAAGATATAAAGCAGGGACAATTATATCATGATTATATCCAATATGTGTGAACTTGTCCCAGTGGTATATTTGTTATATTTCTGCTCTTCTTTCAATTGCACATCATTTTGTCTCTGATCTATTGTCTGACTGCCTTGTTCACACTCAATTTTCACGAATCTCTAGACCTTGTTGGCTGTGTCTATCTCCTAACCATTTTATGTAAGGCAAGAAAAACGGAGGTGCTAGAATTGGAAATACTTTTCCTTTTATCAGTTGAAATAAATGCTCAGACTGTGTTGTTTTAAGTTTTCACTGGAAAGTAGACCCTCTGGAATGTAGACAAGAGTCCAACCATATAATTCAGAGTGATTTATTTTCACTCACCATTGCCAAAGCCTTAAGATAACTTTTGAGCATACGTTCACTGAGAACGTCAAAACTAAGTTTGCCAGAATGTGGGGTTCCTCTAAGACTGCAGCATCAAACAGTTTTGTACTGCCAAGAATTTACTTGCATTTCATTAGAATCAAAATTTAAGAGTTCCTTTACCCAGCTGTGGCAATGCATAGTTTGCTTGTATCCAGGCAAGAGCTACACTGCGGGGAGAAAAGCAACTAATAGCTGGCAGGCATCCTGGTCTGGTTATTGCCAAATTTGTGATAACTATACCAGGATGCAATAGAGATTTTTTCTTAAGGAAAAGTAGAGAAGGCCTGGTACTTTAGGCCAGGACAAAGTGCCCCATCACCCAGGTGCCTTGGAGGGGGTCTGGGGAGCTAGAGTTTGCCCAGGGAAGTGGTCTGGGCACATACTGCAGTGGAAGCAAATAAGGGCATTTTTCATAGGCAGGGAATGATTCCTGGGGTCTTCCACTGATTAGACCATTTCACTTAAGATGGGCAGAGGAGCTGAGATGGAGGCGTTTAGGGGTGTGGGAAAGCCAGAGGTATGTCTGGGTCAAAACAAGGTACCTTCCCACATGGGAGATCTGGGCTGGGTGGCACCTGCCATCCCCTGGTGCTCACAAAAACTGGGGCTAGAGGAATTCCTGGCTGGGCTAGGCTGAAGCACCTAGTACACGTTTTGGAGCAGGGTTGGGCCATATCAGGCTAGCCTGCAGCACCGTCAGAATGTAAGGGAGCTGCACCATGAGGGAGGGGTGATCCCGAGGGGGGGTTGCAAACGCACCTCTGTGAGACTGCAGCATCTGCTGGTTTGCTCAAAGAGCTGGGTGCGTGACTGCCTGAGCCAGGCCTGACCACAGAACTGCCCTCCTAGGAACTCACCTGACACTCACTGGGTCTGGAAGGAGGCTGGCTCATGCAATAGCCAGGGCTGAGAACCAACCATGCAAAGCAGGGTCACTGTCCCCACTGGCATACATGAGATTCAGGATTTGGAATAGATCTGATAGGGCAACTTGAAGAACGCCCCTATTAAGATGTAGCTCATTCTAGGGAGGAGCACAAGAAACAGTACTGTAGCAAACCAGGCTAGGTAAGGATGCTGCTCTTATCAGTAATTATGTGGACCAGGTCTGGAGTAAGGCCAGGCTGGGTCATGCTGCAGCACCCACAGGCATGCACGAGACCCAGGACAGGGTGTGGGCCATTCCTTACTGACCTAGGCTGCAAACAAGCCCACCAGTGACATGTGATCTGTGGGTGCTCCATTGCCAGGCTAGGTTGAGACACTTGAGAACACACACAAGACCTGACACTGGGAATGGGCCAGGTATGGAAACTGGAGACTCACCTACTGGGCTGTAGCTCCCATTGGTGATTGTGAGACAAGGGGCTGTGGGCAGTCCAGGCTGGGCTTGGCTCTAGCCCCTGCTGGTGCATGGGAGAGATCAAACGGGCATGGGACAGGCCAGACTAGGCTGCAACACCTTTAAGGTCATGTAGAGCTGGGTCTGGGAGTGGGCAAGGCTGGGCTAGGCTGCAGTACCTGTTAGTTCACATGAGAGTAGGATTTTGATGTGAGCTGTGCTGCACTAGGCTGTAGCATCCATTGGTGAAAGCCAGAATAGACACAGTGTGCTAAGGCTAGGCCACAGCACCCTCCATGAGTTCTAGGACTAGGGACTGGCCTTGTCAAGCTGGGTAGCACCACCTGCCAGCACTTGTGAAATACAGTTCTGGGTGCAAGCCTGTTATTGGATCTTGGGGAACTCCCCTGCTGGTAAGCATGAGAGCTAGGGATGGCAGATTAGACCAACACCTTTTCGCATAAATGTGAACAGGGCCAGGGATCAGGCCTGGCAGGGGATGTGAATGACAGCCAGGACAACATGCAGGCCAAACTGGAATGGACTACACTATCTGCCAGTTCACAGGAGATTTGGGGGCAGGCCATTTCAGAATAGGTCACAGCGCCTACTGGCACACACACAGGGCCTGAGGCTGGGAGCAGGCCTGATGGGAGAGCTCTGGGGACTCCCTTACTTATCTGTTGCTTCCACTCTTGAGTGTGAGAGCTAGGACTTGGGACAGCTCAGGGCATGCCAAACTGTACTTACTGGCATAAACAAGAGCCAGAATGGGTGTGGGCCAGCTAGGCCATAGTACCAGCTAAGTGTTAGGACTGGGTACAAGCCATGTTAGACTGGAATGCCATACATCTTAGCATGGCACATGGAAACATGGCTTGCAAGGCAAGCATGTGTGAGCACCACACTGCTGGGCTATACTTAGCGCTGGTGAGCATAAGAACCAAGTCTGGGAGAGGGCAAGACTGAATAAAATAGCAGTACCTGTTGTCATATGTGAGGGTCAGATGGGACAAGCTGCAGCACCCATCAGTATTCATGAGAGCCAGATGGAGTGTTATCTTGATTGTACCAGGCTACAATGTGTGTATGTGCATAGCCCAGGGTATCGATGGGCCTGGTCAGGGTTACGGGGAGGGCGGGTGTGTGTCAGGCCAACTAGGACACGGCACCTACTGGCTTGCATGATGACTGGATTGATGGTGGCATGTGTGGGCCAGGCCACACTGCCCATGAGTTCACATGAGAGATACTGCTGGGTCAAAACGACCATGCAGTTGCACCCACCAGTATATACATTGGCTGGTGCAGGTGACAGACAGCCCTGACCCTGTGCTGGCTTGTCATAGAAGAGTCAAGTCTGAAGCCAGCCTGGAGAGGTTTCTTGAAGGATTCCCCTACTAGACTGCTATACTCAGCCCTGGCCACAGCAAAACAAACAAACAAAAAAAAAAAAAACAAAAAAAACCACACAAAGTGTTTTACCCAACCTTGCAGTGCATGTGTCTGGCCTGGGCATGTTCAGTCACCAGTAACAGTGCAAAGGACAGCATGCCCAAATACTTACAGGGAACACGGTGACCAGCTCTTCTAGGCCAGCAGGGCATGGTGACTGCCTCATCAGAGGATCAAACGAAGAAACAGACTGAACAATTTTCAAGCCTGCAGAGACAGAGAAAACAAACAAACAAAACTAAGGCATTTGTCCCACCCGTGTGACTTCCTCCATACCTGAACCTCCCCACGCTCATCAAGAGATCAAGAGGCCCACATGATCGAGCATCCCTCTCAACTACGTAAATGATATTAAAAAGAACATTAAAATTCAAAAAAGCAGAGTCCTACCTGTGTATGACTTCAGCAGCTACTGCTCCATGAAATAGATCCATAACTGTCCCTGGATTCATTACTCTTCATGTGAGTCGATGATTTACATTCAAACCCCAATTTTCTTTTTTTTTAAGAGTTATTTATTTTTATTCCAAAGTCAGATATACAGAGAGGAGGAGAGACAGAGAGCAAGATCTTCCGTGCGATGATTCACTCCCCAAGTGAGCCACAACGGCTGGTGCTGCGTCGATCCGAAGCCGGGAACCAGGAACCTCTTCCGGGTCTCCCACGCGGGTGCAGGGTCCCAATGCATTGGGCCGTCCTCAACTGCTTTCCCAGGCCACAAGCAGGGAGCTGGATGAGAAGTGGAGCTGTCGGGATTAGAACCGGTGCCCATATGGGATCCCGGGGCATTCAAGGTGAGGACTTTAGCCGCTAGGCCACGCCGCCGGGCCCAAACCGCAATTTTCTAAGTTTTTCTTCCTAAGTCATGATCTGCAATTTGTCTACTGTTTTTTCTATTTTAAAAGTGATAATGACAGCTTCTAAGCTCTTTATACAATGGTGGTGAAACTGAAAATTGGAGACTGTGTTTCTATTCTCTCTCCAATAATTTCAGGATGCCTATGTAATCTCTAGTAACAGTGAATTTTTTAATGTCCTCTGAAGTAAATAACGAATAGGCAGTACATCTCATTTTAGATGCTTTGGCATTACTATTCAAAGTGATGATAATTGAACTTCCTGTTACTTGTTCTATTCTGTAGCAACTTTATTTTATTGCTACACTCTTCATGCTATTTCACTGTGGTTGAATATAATCTATTAATGCATGTTAATGTATGTTGCTATGCATAGCAGATAACATTTCTTTTTCTTTTTTTTTAAAGATTTATTCATATTTATTGGAAAGGCAGATATACAGAGAGCGAGAGACACAGAGAGGAAGATCTTCCATGCACTGGTTCACTCCCCAAGTAGCGGCAGCATCTGAGCTGAGTCAAACCGACGCCAGGAGCCCAGAGCCTCTTCTGGGTCTCCCACGTGGGCACAGGGTCCCAATCCTTTGGACTGTCCTATGCTGCTTTCCCAGACCACAAGCAGGGAGCTGGATGGGAAGCAGGCCCCCTAGTATTATAACTGGCATCCATATGGGATCTTGGCATGTGTGAGGTGAGGACATTAGCCACTAGGCTACTGCACTAGACCCAACAGTGCAATATCTATGTTATATATCCCTGGATAAAAGCAACAGAAATGGTGTGAGGCTAAGAAATGAAAACGGCCTCTCTTATGCATAGAAGATCTCAAATTTAAATTTGTGGTAGCTGTGCAGTGTTAGCTGCTCAAGATAGCGCTTTGCTGGGCCCCGCACGTTAGTGTAGTGGTTAAAGTCCTCATCTTGCAAGTACTGGGATCCCATATGGTCAGCGGTTCTAATCCCGGCGGTCCCTGCTTCCCAGGCTCCTAACTCCTGGCTTCAGATTGGCTCAGCTTCAGCCGTTGCGCTCACTTGGGGAGTGAGTCATCGGACAGAAGATCTTCCTCTCTGTCTCTCCTCCTCTCTGTATATCTGCCTTTCCAATAAAAACAATAAATAAATCTTTAAAAAAAGAAGATATCACTTTGCTGGCATTCAGAACATATAAGCTTAAAAATGTAACCGTGAGAGGGTCACCAAGTCACAATAGAAATTCAGGCCAAATAAAGTCATTTCTTGGTAAAAAGCAACTTATCAAAGTTTACTGCTGAGATGTCAAGCTGAGGAATGCATATTTCTACTCATGTCAAAAATAATAGAATTTTTCTTCATAAATCACATTTGATATCTATATGCATATGCATACCTAAATTTTGTTTGCATGTGATTAGTTTTTATTTAATCAGCTTTTGAAATGGATGCATTAATTTAATGTTGTTGTTAGGAAACAAATCATTTCATGTTTAAATTAACCCAAATTTATCTATGGCCATACCACCCTGAACGCGTCCGATCTCGTCTAAATTAACCCAAATTTTACCTGTTATATTGATCATGTTCATTTTATTGGATAACTTAATTGTAGTTAATGAAATAGTTTTAATTAATTATAGAAATTCAAGTAGTGAGTGCAAATATTTCCGTGCCTTCAGTTGTGTAGTGTCATAGACAGTAGTCTATATTGTTTTTGTATTCATCTATCTACATGAACACTGATGTTATTTCTATCAAATGCTTTCCCAGAGAAAAGTATAATTTACACAAAGCAATAGATCTGTATGAAATAAATTCTATCCGAAGTATAAAATGTCTGTTAAATTTTAAATATAATTTGTGGGCCTGGCGGTGTGGCCTAGCGGCTAAAGTCCTCGCCTTGAAAGCCCCGGGATCCCATATGGGCACCGGTTTTAATCCCGGCAGCTCCACTTCCCATCCAGCTCCCTGCTTGTGGCCTGGGAAAGCAGTCGAGGACGGCCCAAAGCGTTGGGACCCTGCACCCATGTGGGAGACCTGCAAGAGGTTCCTGGTTCCTGGCTTCGGATCGGCGCAGCACCAGCCATTGCGGTCACTTGGGGAGTGAATCATCGGACGGAAGATCTTCCTCTCTATCTCTCCTCCTCTCTGTATATCTGACTTTGTAATAAAAATAAATAACTCTTAAAAAAAATTTTAAACAGAATTTGTATTATTAACCTAGGACCTTTCCTTATCCTTGCTCTTGATAGAACTAAAGGAAAATTTAATAATGCAAATTGTACACTATGTGGATGTATTTTAGTCCTTATTTACATCATGTCTTTAGATATAACTTGTTAGGCTTTTTTAAAAAGAGTTATTATTGGTATTACTGTTATTATTGGAAAGATTACAGAGAGAAAAGGAGACGTAGAGGTAGATTTTCCATTCCCTAGCTCACTCCCCAAATGTGGCAATGGCCAAAGCCAGGAGCCAGCAGCCTCCCCCAGGTCTCCCATGGAGCAGCAGGACCCCAATGCTTGCAGCCGTCCTCCATTGCAGGGAGCTGGATGGGAAGTGGAGCATCAGGGCTTGTGCAGAAGTTTTACGTACTCTGCATATGCTGGAGCATAATACTGAGATAACTTAAATGACATAGATTTATGGTTGATTTGTTATTCTTCAAAATCTTAATTTGAAATTTTGGTAGTGCCTTGAAACTTGGGATAAGGACATAAAATGTTTCAGCTTAAAATTAATATTTCTTAGTTTTCTTGGTTAGAAACTTCTACTATTCAGAATTCCAAATGGCACCTGCAAATTAGACACATCAGTCTTTTTCTCATAAGGTAATATAATCACCTTCTGAAGCAAGCCTCACTCCCTTGGTTCTTTTGCAGCATCCAAGTGTTGGGGGTGGAAGAAAGTGTTGAAATCTTTTCTTGAACACCCTCCGATGGTGTTGTCAATTAGCTCCTGGAATTTCAGCATAGAGTTGAATTAATTACCACTGAGATGCACATTAGCGAATTACTGGGAATTAGCATCCTTCTTTCTACCTTAATTGACTTTCACATTACAGAGCATATCACTCACTCAGTTATATACAAAGAAATCTGCATGCATATACTTCAAGAGAAATCCAAAGATAATTTCACATACTAGGTTGTTATATTTTTCATATATAACCAAGTACACCCAGATTTATTTTATCCTGTAATAGATATGCTGCATTTAAAATACAAAGAGAATTGTTTTGTATAAAAAGCAATTTATACAGAATTTATCAATATGTTGGCACTAATTTACTTATAGCCCAAGATATTCACACACAAAATAGTTCGGGCTATTGGAAAAGAAAACACTCAACACAGGTTTGTAATTCTGGAAAATATGCATTTCTATATACATGACTGCCCTCAGGAGAAGGGACTTTGTAATAACATGAGGGAAAACGGGCAGTAGTTTTTACTCATGTTTCGGGTAAAATGTACACCATTTTATACTAGCAGTTGCAACTGGAGAAATTTCCTAAGCTTTTGACAAGCATCATCTCTGCAAGATGTGGTTTCAGACTGCACACACAATTACAGTGTGTTCCCCAACCATTAGAAATGCATTATCTACACTGTAATGAAATTTGATTTGTGCTAATGGATTACACATTTTTAAAAATATATACATATCAGTTAATCAATTAATATTATAAGCAGGACTTGTCTGGTAGCCTAGTGCTTGAGTTCTATTGCTGGGATATCCTATGGGCACTGGTTTGTAACCCAGCTGCTCCACTTCCCATCCAGCTCCCTGCTTGCAGCCTGGAAAAGCAGTTGAGGACGGCCCAAAGCCATGGGACCCTGCACCTGTGTGCGAGACCCTGCACCTGCGTGCAAGACCCAGAAGAGGCTCCTGGCTCCTGGCTTTGGATTGGCTAGCTCTGGTTAGCTCTGGCCATTGTGGCCACTGGGTCACTGGGAGTGACCTTCTCTATGTAAATTTGACTTTTCAATAGAAATAATTTTTTTAAGTTGTAAGTAATAAGTTGAAAGTAATAAGAAAGAAATTGAAGTTAAAACTTGTTTTGGCAAAATGAATATAAATTAGCAAGGTAGACTCAAACATGTATGGTTAAAAACACTGAATGGAAGATATGGAAAATGAGGTTAAAAATCTTGAGAGACGAGGGTCAGCCCTGCTACCCAAAGGGAAAAGCTACCATCTTTGGTACAGGCATCCCACATGAGATCAGTTCAAATCCTTGTTGCCTTCACTTCCTGTTCAACTCCCTGCTAATGTTCCTGCAAAATCACCAAGAACGACCAAGTTTTGGCAGCTCTGCACTTACATGGCATGCACTGATATATCTCCTGGCTTCTGACTTTGGCGTCATCCAGTCCTGGTTGGTGGGAACATCTGGGAAATGAACTGAAGATGGAAGCGCTCTCTCTCTCTCTCTCTCTCTCTCTCTCTCTCTCCACCTTCTCCCCGCAACTCTGATTTTCCAATAAATACTTTCAAACATCTATGAAAGTAAATACAAATTATTCTATTCCCAAATAACGGTTTCCCTAGAATGATTCTTTTTAAAGTTTTGCTTATTTGAAATCAGAGTCGCCAGAGAGAAGGGGAGAGATGCAGGGACAGATATTTCATCTGCTGGTTCACTGTGCAGATGGCCTCAACAGCTGAGGCCAGACCTGGTTAAGGCTAGAAGGCAGGAACTTCTGTTAGATTCCATATGTGGAGGGCAGGCTCCCGAATACTTGGGTGATCCTCTGCTGTTTTCCCCAGGCTATGAGCTAGAAGCTAAATTGGAATCTAGCAGCTAATGTCCTTGCCTTGTGCATGCTGGGATCCCATATGGGCGCCAGTTCTGATCCCGGCCGCTCCACTTCCCATCCAGCTCCCTACTTGTGGCCTGGGAAAGCAGCTGAGGATGGCCCAAAGCCTTGGGACCCTGTGCCCACTTGGGAGACCCGAAAGAAGCTCCTGTGTCCTGTCCTGCAGGACAAGATGCTCAAAGCCTGAGGGTGGCCTGGGAATGCTGGGCTGCTAGCCCCCAGACTGCTGGCCCAAGAAACACATAGACACATGTACTTGGTGAAAGAGAGTGCCCCAAGCTCTTTATTTGACTCCTTGCATATATACCTTCTTCTCTAGGGGAGGAAGTAAAGGGGAGGGGTTTCCTGGAACTAACAATCTTCATTGAAACAGGGAAGGAACTAATTATTTGAACAGGAACACGGGTGGAGGTTCAGTTCTGCTTGCTTTGCACGGGATGTTCTAGCCATAATATCCTGCTTGCTGTGGCCCTGTTTGCCCAAGGCAGGCTTTGCAATGCAGCAGGTTGTCAGGTAGGCCAACAAGTCCAAGTCTGTAGTTCCTAACACTCTTGGCATCGGATTGGCTCAGCTCCAGCCATTGTGGCCACTTGGGGAGGGAATCAGCAGAAGGAAGACCTTCATCTCTATCTTCCTCTCTGTAAATCTGACTTTCCAATAAAAATCAAATATTTTTTCTTTAAAAAATACTGTGTTGTAGTTAGTGGATTTAACCAGTAAGCCACAATGTCAGTCCCCAAAGGGATGTAAAGAAACATAACTAATGAAGCAAGATATTCTAAATATGTAGAAAAAATTATTTTAGGAATAAAGGTAAAAAAGAATGAGCACACTTAAAGATTCAATAAAATACTAAAATCGTCATAAATATTTTACTAAGTGTTTATGTCAAAGACAAAATGTGAATATTTCAAGCACATAGAAGCATAAATTGTAAATTTTTGTAACATTTTCTCTTTCCAGTAAAGCAAAAATCTCATCTCCAAGAAATTGTTATCGAAGTGTGACCCTTTGGAGCTAGCAGGGAGCAGAGGGCAGGGAGGGGCGCGGGGCCTGTCTCCTTTCTGTGTACACTGAGCAGTGATAGTTTCCGACATGCAAACGCCTTGACATTCATTTAGTAGTATGTATTTATTACTTATATTTTTCAAAATATTTATCTAAATATTAAAAAAATATTAGCAAAATGAAAGTTTCCTCGCATGCGTATGTTTGTATTTAGTCAGATAAAGCTTTGGAAATCATCTCTAACATGCACAAAATAATATATGTTATATTTCTCCTTGTCTAAAACCGGTATTTTGGGCACTAAGTGATGCTTACCTTACATAATTCCACTGATCTCTGTTAATATGTGCTCTGTGAACTGGCCCTTTGAACATAGGACACAAGCTCAGGACAGACAGCTCTGTATGCCAAAAAAGTTTCATGAATACGATGCTGTACAAGGCAGAGCTAATATTGCTCTTGCCTTAGAGCCTGAAATAGACTTTGTCAGAGCTGGAAAATCAAAGTCGCACACCCACAGGCTTCTTTTGTGTTCCTTGGAGAGAATTTGCTATTCTTTTCCTTTCTCACCACTTGCCAGTTAGGAACGCTTTTCACCAACTGCAATGAAAGCAAGCAGTCATATAGTCTACTTTTCCAGGAGAGTAGAAACCAATATTTTACTACAAATTCTGTAGAAAATGTTTTATTTTTTTAAAACATTTAATGATTCGTATTGGAAAGGCAGTTTTAGAGGAAGAGAAACAGAGATAGAGATCTTACATCTGCTAGCTCACTCTCCAAATGGTCACCGCTGCCAAAGCTGAGCCATTCTGAAGCCAGGAGCTAGGAGCTCCTTCCTGTTTTCCACATGGGTGCCAGGTCCCAAGACTTCGGGAAATGCTCTGCTACTTTCCCAGCCATTAGCAGAGCTCTGGTTGGGGAGTGGAGCAGCCAGGAAATCAGTTGGCACCTATATGGGGTGCTGGCACATACAAGGCATAATTAACAAGTCAAGCAGTCATGCTGGCTCCAAGTTCAAATTTTATCTAGAAGTTCATGATCTGTTGTAATCAGGATAAATGATACATACCTAGCATCAATACAACACTATTGTTTCCTTTCTTACTGTCAGTACCTGGAAACCTTATCTGGTCTGCTCCTTCTCAGTAATAGATGAAAGAGGTGTGTGTGACCCAGGAAAGAGAACCACTGCCTATGACCCCAATATTGTCTCATTTGGGTCCTGACTCAGCTCCCTACTGATAGCTTGGGAAAATCAGTGGAAAATGACCTGAGTGTTGGGGCACCCATCATTCCCGTGGGAAATCTGGATAAAGCTCCATGCTCCTGGTCATCTGGAAAGTGAGCCATCCAACTAAAATTGAAATGTCAATGAAGTAATCACAGGATGTGGTTAATAACTTGCATTTTTAAACATTGATTACTCAATACCATGTCAATTAATTCCATAACGTAAATTTTTGATGTTATGTTGTGGCTTTTACTTGACCGGGATGATATTCTGCCAGCTCTGCTTTCAGACCAGAGATGGTCTCCCCAAGAAACCATTGAATTTATCTGGACAGTAAGATTCTGGACTCTATGCTTAGTATATGCTTGCACTGAAAGAATCTCGACTGAATTTGAACTGTAATGCTGCAACAAGGTGGAGGAATCCACCATGGGGGGAGGGTTTGGTGAGGGGTTGGGGGAATGCCAGACCCTATGAAACTGTCACAGAATGTAATGTAACTAAAAAAAAAGTTGATTTGGGTGCAAAAAAAAAAAAAAAAAAAAAAAAAGAAAAAAAGAAACAGAAAAAGCCATGTTGAGGATGGGGACTTTGTCTTGCTCTTGCTTAGGCTCCTGCGTCTGGTTGAGATCTTTGTCCCTTGCGCCTCTTGGCCACCCTTTTGCTGTCTCACTCAGCTTTCTTCCTGGGGATGGACTTGGGGGAGAGGGGCAGTAATCGTTTTCCTTTGCCGTTTCACCTTCTGGCCATTCTTCCTGCATTTGGCCCACATATGCCTGCATTCCTTGCCTTCTGAATAAACATTGCCACAGGAACCTAGGGAATAAATATCCGGCTGAAATCTAGACCACAGTTTGGAGTTTCCTCATTGCATTGCTTGGAGTTTCTGATGAACGATAAACACCTCCACATAATTTTGTCCTATGTTAGTCATAAAAATAACCTTCAAAATTTACTGCAATTTCTAACATTGTAAATAAAAATATTTGATGCATTAATTGTGCTTCTACTGAAAATCTATGTCTTGATTTTAAGTGAACATGAGATAAACTTTCTATTCAACTGATTTTCCAAATCAACTAGAAACTCAGTTTCAGATCCATACTGAACCACTATAAAAATGTTATTGTATTCCAGTGGGACACTTTCCATGGTCTCTTGGCTGTTTCCTTCCATGCTTCTTGCACTTACCTGCGGAGTCTGTGTCCTGCCAGAGTTGTTGCCCAGGCTCCTCCATCTGAACCCCTCCGAGTGCCAGGTTTCACGCATACCAGTAGGTCCATGAGCCAGCACTATTCAGTTCACCTCCTGTTCTAGTAGGAACAGTGGCTTTTCCTAATTGGCCTTCAACCCATTCTGGTTCTTGCTGTTGGATGTTTCAGCCCAGTCACGGCTCGTCCATAACCACATAAAGCTCATATATGGCTCAGTTGGGGTTGAGACCTAGCTTAATCCGTCCCATATCTACCCTGGTCCTCCAGAACACCAGAAGGTGTTGCAGTCTGGCCCGGCCTGGTGCATCTTGTCCCAGTCCACACTAGTGCAAAGGGAGACTACAACTGTATTCTGACCAGAACGCAGCTCCATTCCAGCTCGTGCGCACCTTGGTGAGAACCTCCACTCAGCTAGGGTGTCCCCTTAGCCCCCCAACCGGGCCTGTTCCCAGCCACAGAAGGCACACATGCCAGTGGTTGCTCTGACTCAGCTTGGCACAGCCCCTCACCTGTTGCGACCCCTGCATTAGACACTGTGGCTCAGCATCCGTGGCTCGCGCAGACCAGTTGGTGCAAAAACCTAGCTGGGCATGTCCTGTGCTCCAACCTGGTTTCCAGTCTTACTTGTGGGCTAAGGTTTGCTCAGTACTGCCCGATGAACGCATTCCATCTGGCATGGGTCGGGGGCAGACCAGGCTGAATCAGTTCATGTCATCCACTGGCAAATCTGAACGCCAGAACAGAGTGTGGGTCAAGCCAGGTTCAGTCGCAACAAAAGCAGTACACAACACAGAACGCCAAGGTGAGGTTGCCTGTACCAGATGTGACCGCAGCACCCAACCAGCACACGTAAGAACCAGGAAGGGAGGGGCAGAACCGGCAGGGGAATAAAAGGTGGTTCCCTTGCTGAACAGCTACTCCCACTGGAGAGCGTGAGCTGGGATGGGGGTAGACCAGACTAGGCAGGGTTACAACACCTGTGCACCCCATGTGGACCACATCAGGGAAAAATCAGGCTGGGCTGATTATTCCTACTGGTGCAATCTACAATTAGAGTGGGTGAGGGTTGTTGGGGCTTAGCCAGAGCATCAGCTGGCAGAAGCTGGCACTGGGGCTAGTTCTGTCAAGTTAAACCACAGAATCACCTGGGGAGTGCATAATCTGGGAGTGGAAGTGGCCTGGGAGGAAAATAGTGGGCTCCTCCCTCTTGGGTTACCACTCCCCATGGGAAGGCACAAAAACTAGGACAGGGGCTGGGGTGGCTAGACAGAGACACCCAACAACATCCGAGAAGGCTGGATAGTTGAGCTGGTTAGATGGAACAAGATTTTAATACCCATTGACATGTATGAGAGCAGAAGGGGATGTGGGACAGATTGGACTAGTCTGCCCCACATACTGGCAAACCAGGGCAGGGGGCGTGCCTGGTGGGGGTTATTGTGGGTCAGTCCGACTAGGCTGCAGCTCCCCCTGGTTTATGCGAGGGCCGAGTATGTGCTGGGCAAAATCAGGCTAGACTGCAGACATCCATTGGTTCCAGTGGAAGACAGGGCTGAAAACAGAACCAACCCAGCAATTGAAACCACCAGCTGATTGGGGTGATGGACTGTGCCGGGCCCGGTTCTTGCTAGTACATAAAAGAATCTGGTCTGGGAACACCTCAGACAAAGTTTCTTTGGGGATCCCCCCAATCGAGCTTTCGGACTCAGAATGCTCACCATCAAAAGACAGAGGACAGAACAAGTCAATCAACCACCTCAGCTATACGTTGGCAATGAAAATACTGGGCAAACGGAGACTCTATGATGGACTATGTCAATCAGTGGATTCTCCAACGACTTCATCGTGCTTGGAGTGCTGAGAGTGGCAGCAATTCAGAACTGTTGAACTACCAAAACCACTTGAGCAAGATCCTCGGAGCATGTCCCACATCTGGGACCTGGGGTGGGTGGGAGACTGGGTAGGGCTTCTCCCTTAATATTTCCTTTTACATCAGATATATTAAGGAAACAATAAAAAATAATAAATGTTATTGTATTGTAAAAATAATTTCCTAAAATGCCACAGTGAGACTAAAAGTTCAAATTTAATATAATTTTCCGGTAAGGAAATTAAATACAATACAGGAACAAAAGAGTTGTTTTACTGTATTTCTCTCCAAACGTATTTTAAATATCCTGAGAAAAAGTAGCCAGGGAAGGACAAAATCTTTCATCCAATCCTTTATGTAGATTGTTAAAAAGGATCCAGCATAAAGATTCATGAAGTTTCACATTTTACTTACTAAATTACATAATTGCATTTCTGTTCTCTTTATTGTCCAAAAAAACCCCTATCTGAAGCATAATTCTTTTTTTAATGTGTGACCCGTATCCTTAGCATCTGCAGCTTTTCTTTTCAGAGAGATCAGAGAAAGATATAATGATGATTACCGTGGTGCAGAGAAAGCGACTGTGCTTCAGTTACGACCGTTGTGTGCAGTTTCTGTAAATTGGAAGAACAAATGCCATCCTCCTCTAGCTGGATCTGATAATCAGACAGCCTTTGCCTGCGTGTTTTCACTCCATTTGCAAGAAGGAAACTGGCTTCAAAATCATTCATCTTATGAGGTGCCGCCGCCTCCCGTCCTCTGCAAATTTCTTCTGCCGGCTGCAGCTTTGCTGCTACTCTTTCTCAGGCCGTTCCTATCTTGACCAATGAAGACTATCAGACCTATCACCATTTTTCATTTGTGACTTTTATATGGAAATACGTATTTTTTAAAGCATGAATATTTTGAAAGCTTGAGCCTGTCTTCCGTTTAGAAGAAAAAGGAAACACATTGCGGCAATAACGCTGAGTTAATTCTTTATAATTGTGAATGAACAACAAACAAAACACAGAGTGATCTTTCCATACATCCCTCACATTAATTTGTCATTGCAATCTAGAACCGCCAAACTACCTCGGAAAGAGAGTAGCTGTAACTCATTCGAGAATATTTTTATTACCTGGTATTTTAAGCCCACTCAGGCAAATCATGGTTTTCCCTCTGCTGATGAAGATCATGGCCTTCATGAATTGCAGAAATTTATCTAGTGGTAAGCCAAAAAGTCGATTCTTCAATGATTGCTGATTTTTTGAGAAGAACTTGGATTTGACTGTTGTTGGCAAAGAAGCACAGAAGAGAGAAGAAACGTGGAGTGAATTGACAGCCAGATTGGATGTATTATCCAGAAATCCGAACAGGGTGGTCCACTGCCACTGTGCAGACAGGAGGCATACCTGGCAGAGGGGGACCTTGGCCAAGTGCCACCTTCTACAGCGAGTCAACATGAGATGAGTCCAGGCTTTCAGCAGCCTGGGCCTGTTACAGTGGGATGACCTGGGTTGTTTGGAGACATGCTGAAGTGGGTGGGGACTTAGTGGCAGTCCTTCATTCCATGATAGGACATGCGGAGGGTGAAGTGTGGAGCAAGGAGCTGACGGGTTCTGAACTGCCCAAGTCCCAACAGGTCCAAGCTCTACTCCCTGCATGGGAATTCTAGTGGCTGCTCAAAGTAGATGGGCCTGCTGCTGTTCTCCCTTCATAAGTTACTTTGGAAGTATTCTAGTTTATATAAGAAGGAAGCAGTTAATAGCCTATAAGAATATCTAGAATTTCAGAGATTTGTGTTATCATGTATATCATTGAGGTATATATCACTGTTGTAATGCTGTGTTATAATTTACCACAGAGGAACAATTTTAAAACCCTGGAAAGTTAGCCATTGCATGGCCTACCCAAGTCACACCAGTCTTCAGCCTAGCATAAAGAGATTGGCCAAAAATTCAGATCTCACTGGAGCTCAGAGCTCACTACATCCAGGTAGAACTTGCTTTCGTTTTGATCGTTAGCTGCAGCCTGCTGTTTGTCGGTTGGTTATCATCAGAAAGCAATGCTCACTTCCTGAAGGCTGCCTCTGCTTCTTACCTGGACCACAATATCACGTTCTATCCTTCCAAGACTGACGGAAATTTATGTTTGATTTATCTTTGCTCACTAAGCAACGGCCTAGATTCTTTTAAGAGCTCACTTTATTGGGCTATGCAAATGCAGCATAATCTTCCTTTTGAATAACTCAAAGTGACTATAATGGATTATGTTCTAGATAAAATTAAGATGTATTTCCATTAAACATTAACATTTTAAGAAACAAGAAAGTGTCAGATTAACAGAAACCAGTGGAAGTAGCAACGATACAAATAATAATAAATAAAATCTTGATGTAATGACTTATATAATGATATTAATAACAATAAATAAAGTAATAAATACTGGCTGTAGATTAATAATTTATTCTTGAAGTTGGGGAAGATCCTTGACTCTGGAATCTGAAATGTGATCCATTTAAAATCTAAGGTTTTACATTTTTCTTGCATCTGCACATGTACCCAACAGAAAATAATCTGACTTTTTGTCAACCTGAGAATCTGTCTATCTAATTATTTAGGAATCTGAATAAGAAGACACGCCAGACTTGATGTTTCTGGTTTTCTTACTTTGGTCTGTTTTTATCTCTCTTTGTCTCTTTCTTCTCTTGACATTTGACATAAAACTATAGTTAGATACAGACATAGTTAAAGACATAAGTACAATCACTAAATTGAAGAGCAAAGAAGAAACAATTCATCACATGGCTATAACAAAGTCACAGGAATTACTAGCAATTTCTAACATAAAGCGAATAGAGTCTCTTCCTGTTTTAAGAAGGCAAAAGGGCAGTTAATTCCTGGAAAGTCCGTTAACGACACTCACATGTAAATCATGCATGTGGATGTGTAGGAAGGGAACTGTACCACAACTGACACTCACTGCACCATTCTAATCCTCTGATTTGATGTAGTTAAAACAGTAAGAAGTTTTGAGTAGAACATTTAATTTTGCACAAGTATTTTAATGTGTATTTTTATTATTATTTAAAAGATTATCTATTACCACTAAATCATGCATTCTACAAAGCACAAGGATGCTAGATAAACCTGTTGGGACCCTGTTTTCAAAATGGTGTTAGAGAACTATAAAAATAACAAAATCAGAACAAATAAACAAAAAATTAAAACAAACTTCTCATACTGCACTGTCCAAACATAACTAGAGGCCCAGCACAGTGGCTCAGAGCCTAAATCATCGCCTTGAATGCACTGGGGTCCTCTGGGGGTGCTGTTTCTAATCCCGAGGGCTCCACTTCCCTTTCAGCTCCCTGCTTGTGGCCTGGGAAGGCAGTGGAGGATGGCCCAAAGCCTTGGGACCCTGCACCCGCCTGGGAGACCCGAACGAAGCCCCTGGCTTTGGATCAACTCAGCTCTGGCTGTGGCAGCCATTTGGGGAGTGCACTACTGGATGGGAGATCTTCCTCTCTGTCTCTCCTCCTCTCTGCATATCTGCCCGTTTCCAATAAAATTACATAAATATGAATTTAAAAATAAAAAAGTAAAAATAACATAAAATAAAAATATTAAAAACAAAAAAGTAACTGGAAATGTAAAGCTGAAAGTTCATCCAAGAGACATTTATTGTGTCACAGGGCATTAAAGTCTCACTGTAGGACATGCATGATCCTATAAAGAAAATGATGTATTTTAATTGGAACCAAAGAATTACCGACATAACCTTCCATTCCTTGGTTCACTACACAAATGTCTGTGAAAACCAGGGCAGAGTCGGGCCAATGTTCTGAGGCAGGAGTCTCTTCCAGGTCTTCCACGAGGATTCAACTTCCCAAGGAGTTGGTCATCCTCTTCTGCTTTCCCAGGCCACAAGCAAGGATTTTGATTGGAAGTCAATTAACCAGGAATTGAACAGATGCCCATATGGGAAACTGGCACGTGAAGGTGCATTGATTAGCTTGTTGACCCCAGGATGCATGCAAGCCTATCCTGAGTTGTTGGCTCAAGCCCTCACTGTGCCATTTCTGAATGAGCATGCTGCTAATGCTGTGGGGAAGGCATTGATTACTTACTGTCCTGCGACCATGTGGGAGACCAAGATGGGATTGTTGGCTGTTGGCGGTGGCTGGCCAACCCAGTGACTGCGGTCTTCTGGGGCGTGGACGAGGGAAACACTCTGTTTCTCTTTCTCTCGGTGACACTGTTTTAAAGAAAAAAATAATAAATATTAAAAAAGGAAGTTCACCAAAGTACTAAACACTTAAAGAAGTATATTTCAGTTGAAGTTGATACATGGAAACATTGTGTCTTTCACTTCCAAAATTATTTAGGTATCGGTGTGCTATATCAATAAAAATCATGGCTCAGTGATTTTTCATTTTAAATGTTAAATAGGTTTACCTTATGCTCTTATCTTTCATTGCTATTTTGTTCAGAAAGCATGCATTGCATAATAAAAATAACCTTGGACATCTGCTTTTTAAAGATTTGCTTATTTTTTATTGGAAAAGCAGAATTCCAGAGAGAAAAGGAAAGACGGGCATCTTCTGTCTGCTGCAAGGCCGCAATGGCCAGAGCGGGGCTAATCTGAAGCCGGGACTCTCAGCTGGGTGCAGGGGCCTTGTGCTGCTTTTCTGGGTGCAGGAGCAGAGAGCTAGATCAGAACTGAAGCATCAGGGATCATACGTTACACCCACATGGAATCTGGCTCCTAATGCAGTGGTTCCAGCCCCTACCTGCTGTTTCAAAGCAATTCTGATCCCTGACTTTTTGTGGGGTGAATAAATCTCAGATATTTTGGCTAAGGAGAAAGAAGACGTTGTGAGGAGAGTCAGTTGATATTAACACAGGTGCTCACAGCTGCAGAGGCTGATTGCAATCATTAAACATTCATCGTAACATCTGTATTGTAATTCAGCAAGAGGCAAGTGCTAGATAATTATATGAAACGTATCAAGCATAGTTAGTAAGTATATGGTCAAATATTGGATCTGCAATCCATTTGTTGAGTTTGTCAACGTGTTAGTTCTGGAAATCCTGTCAAACAAAATGGTCTTTATTTATAAAACACTTTGTTCAAATATTCTGGAAAATATCATATGTATAATGCAGCTTAAAATTAAAATGTCTAATGATATTAATACTCACTTAACTCCTTTAGAGAACTCAACTGTTAACCTGAGCCGAGGCATGTATCATAAAGGAATAGGCAGAGTAGTGTGTTCCTCCGCCTTGCAATTGCTTGCATCTTTAAAATTATTACTGAAATTAAATACCAGTTCCTATTTTAGAGAGGCTGTACTCTATTCCTGTTGCAATAACAAAATAGCTGAGAAGAAGGGTTTTATAAATAACATATTTATTACAGTTTTTGGAGGTTGGAAAATCTATGACAGAGTCATCAGCAGGTGCAGTGTTTGGAGAAAGTTGCTTTCAGCTCCACAGCTGGTGCCTGGTTGTTGCATCTAACGATGTTGGCGCAGAAATGAAGACAAGGAGGAAAGCTGAGTGTTTGCTTGTCAGAAGACAGGGTGGATAAAGCCAAATTCTGAAGAGTCTGTCACGAGGACCCTACTCCTGTTCTTTAGGGTAGAGTCCTCATGATCTGGTAACGTCACACAATCACCACAGCCTAATGCTACAGGAGGGTGACTGGATCTCAATATATGAATTTTATTCTATTTTTAATACTTCTTTTATACTTTTATTTGAAAGACAGAATTACGGAGAGAGAGGGAGGAGCTAAAAGAGCTTTGAAGTGTTCATTCATTCCCCATATGGGCAAAAGGCCTGGAGGTGAGTTGCTTTGACAGCAGTATCCAGGAGCTTCTGATTCTGCCATGTGGGTTCAGGGGCCCAAGCATGCGAGCCATCTTCTCTGGTTTTTTTTTTTTTTTTTTTAAAGATTTATTTTATTTTTATTACAAAGTCAGATATACTGAGAGGAGGAGAGACAGAGAGGAAGTGGAGCTGCCGGGATTAGAACCAGCGGCCATATGGGATCAAGGC
Source organism: Ochotona princeps (assembly GCF_030435755.1). Classification (NCBI taxonomy): domain Eukaryota; kingdom Metazoa; phylum Chordata; class Mammalia; order Lagomorpha; family Ochotonidae; genus Ochotona; species Ochotona princeps. The sequence continues at coordinate 20,883,734 of NC_080834.1, read as the reverse complement.
GAGGACCTTAGCCACTAGGCCATGCTGCCGAGCCCATCTTCTCTGGTTTTACAGGCACATGAGCAGGAAGCAGGGTTGGAACAGGAGCAGACAGGACTCAAACCAGTGTCCATATGAGATGTTTGTGCTGCAAGCAGAGGCTTAACTGGCTATGCTCTGGAGCCTGACCTCCACATAGGAATTCAGAGCGTCACTTGTTTTGAAATCATAGCGAAGATATTTAAGCTACATAACAAACACAGTCCATTACGTGTGCTTCTTTTGTAATTCCTATGGGTCAGAGGCAATGCAATACCTATAACTCAAAGTAACAATCATGATTCATACATCTTTAATTTTATGCCACCGAAATTCTTAAAAGATAAGAAAATATTATTTCCAAAACAACAAAAATTGATTAAAAAGCCAAGTTAGTAATTGGACCTGTCAGAAGACGCTTCTAAATATTGCTTTAAGGTTAGTGAGGAAGGCACTGAAATAAAAGTTATATGATTAAACAGTAAAACATATAAAAGAATATAAAAACAGATAAAAACAGATAAAACATCTGTGTATGAACATAAATCAAAGCAATTTAAACTTAAGTGTTACCGTAATGAATAATCTGTTTTTTTTTTCATTGAACAGGAAGGGTGCAGAGTACAGTATGGAAGGTTAGATAAATACAGTAAAGGATTAACATGATTTAACCTAGGTCAATTCTGCAAATGTGTGTGCAATGTTCTACTATTGCTGTAGAGGTGATTTTAGGTATAATATAGGCAGCTTTAAATTGCTTTGCGTTACATGGGTAGAAAAGCCTTCCCTTGTCAATTTAGTTTCAATCTTTCTGATTGTGTCACGAGAAATTTCTCACTTTAACATAAAAGTGTATTGAGGAATCCCGATTTTCACTCATCTTCCTTTTCTGTATGACAAAGATAGGCCCTAAGTCATAGAAGCTTCTCAAGGCAAGGCTGTTTCGTTGGAAGCAACTAATACAACACGCCTTGTGCCTTCTTATTTAAACATAAGATCAGCCATTCCTAATTCCTGAATTTTCTGTTGAGCTTTTCTCTTACTCCGTCTGTAGATATTCCTGCTGGAGGTTATGAGGTCGTTCCTGGTGTGAGCGCATTGCAGATGCTCAGGAGTGCGGCTCAGCCTTGTCTTCCTCCTACAACTTCACTGCAATCCACCATTCAGTGTTACTCTCTGGAGTTCACCTTACTGCAAAAACAAACACAAAGCTAAGTGAACTCTGGTGTTTTTCACATCCTCCTTTACTTCCTCTGCAAATGCTACTGACCAGCACCTCAAAGTTGGAGGCATTGCTTGCTGTACAACTTCCACACTGGATCCATTTATTCAATGTGCAGGAAGACAGTTACTGACATCTGGGTAGCGAAAGAAAGTTGGTGGTTATTGTAAAGCAAAGAGCAAGGAGTTTGGCAGCTGTTGCTTACTTTCTGGAGTCCCTGAAAAGTTAGGGATGAAGGTTTTTACAGATTGAAATAGAATCTGAGATGTGTGTGATCACCTCGTGTCCAAGTCCCTAAAGGATTGAAACAGCTCTTGTCCATCTCTTTGTGACAGTTAAATAAGCGAATAGGTCATCAGAACCACCTACTTTTTGGAATGAGAAAATGGTGAGTCACTTTCAAAAATGTCTCCTTCTGCCCGAAAATACTTCTTAGCACCATAAACATTCTAGTTTTATGATGAAAACAGAAAACTGTCACCAGTCACATCCTTCTGATGGTGTTTATCTTGAGCAAACTAGAGGTGAGCACAGCTGTGGCCTTCTCATGGCTTTTGTCCCCACCTGCTTACTCACCATTAGCTCTGGTTGATTATTGACGGTGATTCTGCTCGCCAGAATTATGCTTAAAGACACCATTCTACCATGTTCTAGGATCTTCCTCTCTTGGAGCCACCCTCCAAAGGGGTACGACAGATTTCTGAGCTAATAACTCTCACTTGTTCACCAAACTGTTCCTGAAATTCTTCTTGTTGTGTGTCAAGAATTGAAGTTACCTCCATCCCCTGCATGAGTTCCCTGGCAGCAGTTGCTCATTGATGCTTTTCTCTTTGCTACCTGCAAAGCTCAGGGAGTTGGGATTGATTGCAGACAGATAAACTTTATTTGTGATGTGACCAGGTAAGCATGGAAAGAAGAGGAAAAGGAAAGCAGGTCCGAGGAGAGGGTGAGGAGGTGGGATGCTGCTTGAGCGGAGGGAAAGACATCAGAGGTTTTCCAAAGGGTCTTGGGATTTTAAGCATTCCATTATCCGTGCTGGTCTCAGAGGGAACCTTCGGGAGCGATGGTCCCCTTGGTGGTCTCTTGTGCCACCCACTGGAAAGTGTGGTGCAGATTTCAGAGGGCTTGTAAGGTCTCACTCTTCAGGTAATTTATGATGTAAAATCTGTCTTTCAAATAAAAAGTAACTAAATAAATCTTCAAAGAAAGAAAGGAGGGAGTGAGGGAGGAAGGGAAAGAGAGAGGGAGAGGAGGAGGAGGGAGGGAGGGAGGGGTGGAAGGAAGGAAGGACGGAAGGAAGAAAAAGGTGCTGGTCCTATCCTGGCTGCTCCACTTCCCTTACAACATCCTTTTTGTGTTCTGGGAAAGCAATAGTGGACTATCCAAGGTATTTGGACCTACTCCTTCATGGGAGACCCAGAAGCTCTGGGTTCAGATCAGCTCAGCTCTGGCTGTTGTGGTCACTTGGGGCGTGAACCAGTGGATGGAAGATCTTTCTGTCTCTCCTTCTCTCTCTGCAACTGTCTTTCCAATAAAAATAAATAAATATGTTTTAAGAAGTGAGAATATAAACTGAGTTCCCAAGAGATATTTTGGAAATACCTATCAAATTTAAGTTGGACTTATTTCGAGAACAGTTACATTTTATACACATTTATTTATAAATAGCATTCACTACAAAAATTACTACAAAAATTAAAAATCACATATCACCATAATGACAGATGATAACATTTATTGTCAACCTAAATACATTATTAATTATGAAGCATTAATAAATTATAGAACCTCAATGTCATGATAATTATTCAGCAACATAAGTATCTCAATCTTTTTGTCCATTACTTCGCAGAGCTTCTATTACAAAAATAACTAAATATGTTGAAAGAAAAATTTCAGAAAAATTAAATGTACCTGACTTTATCTGAGGAATGAATTTTTCTGACTCAGCAATTACTCTGAGGACACTATAGATAATTTTCCTCCAAGATCAGCAAGTTCCTTTGATTCATGCACGGACCTGCCCATAACTGAGTGGTGATATATTTCTCTCCTGGGTTTTTCCTAAGCGTTCCGAAAGAAGATGGCCGCTATGTGCTAACAAAGTGGGCCATTGTCAATGAACTTCCACCTATGCCCCAACTGGTGCTCTGTGGAGACAGGCTGCCATCAATGGAAAGGCATTACATAAGACTCCGTAGTTTGCTAAAGAGATTTGATTGGAAAAAAAAAAAAAAGCATTTTACATTTCAAATAAGGTAGATGATACGTTTTGCATGGCTAGAAACTGAATGAAATTTACGTGACATATTCATGAATAATCTTAGCAAAACATTTTTGATCGTCATCAGGAAATACAAAGCAAGTTTGACAGAGAAAAACGCACATAAAGAAATTCAAATAAAGCTGCAAATGTAACAACAGATTATGATTAGCCTTAAGGTTATCAGTAGCTCCTGTTATGAATCACTGGGATTCCATAATGCTGTTTTGCTGAGGAAAATACCAGATTCTAATTTGCAAAATTTGATTCATTTAGCAAGTTTCCTAATAACCACAAAAATAAAGCATTAATAAGGAATCTGATTTTTTATTTTAAACAACTCCTTTTTGATTTTTTTTTTCTCAGCTAGGAAACAGCTGTGCTAAACTTTTTGAAGGTTAATTTGTCTTCAGTTTGTACTCATACGAGAAGCAGACAGAGAGACAGGGGAAGGAGATTACATCCTGATGTCCTGGTACTGGGAGACAAAACACTACTTCATTCCACAAACACCCACAGTGCACTCTGGAACTCAAGTTTCCCAAGTAGGTGACAGGGACCCCACTGAGCCATCACTGCTATCTCTCCCACTTCCACTGCGTTAGCAGGATGCTGGAGTTGGGGCCAGAGCCGGATGTCAAACCTGGGCACTGTTGATGAAGGCACGGAAGTAGCAGGCATGGAAAAGGGAAGTGTTGAAGCCCTGCCGTGCTGACCACACCAATGAGACCATGCTTTGGCAAGCAGTGGAAAAGCCACACCTCTCACAAAACTTTTACTTAGAAACAGTCCTGGGCAAAAGTAACCCAAACAGCTGCTGGATGTATTGCTGGAGTCACCATTAGTTAATTATAAAAGCATCGTCATAGAATTATCACGACTGTCTTAAATTCCCGTCGTGTGCCATGACACTTACAAAATTTCTAAAACAAAGGGCAGTAAATGAATTGATATTCAAACCGTGGTCCCTATGAATGCTGTACTGGAGTCTAACCCAGATCAAAATCTCTGTCTCTGGAGAAGAAAAATGTGCACACACACACATCATTAATGCAGCTCTCCAAAGCGTGACTGAACCATTTCATGAAAGTATTTTGATTTCGGTGCATGTGAATCTTACTCTTCTGATCTTGACCTCTGTTTAGTTCTTGCATTTATTCTTGCACCAGAGACAAGAATCTAGACTCAGCAACTCTGTAACACTTGCTTATGGGACAAGGAAGCTTAAATACTAGGCCAAAGGTCTACATTTGAGCATCTTACCAAAGGAGAGAAAGATTTCTACAGTGAAATTCATAAGACATAAGGGAAAGATTAGAAGAAGACAAAACAGCTTGGACAATCATTCATGTTCATTGATTGGATAAATTAATATTATCAAAATGACCATACTACCCAAATCAATTTACAGTTTTAACGCAATTTCAATGAAAATAACAAATTGTTTTTTCTCAGATTTTGAAAAAAGTAATCTTAAAATTTTTGTAGATTCAAAAAAAGACCCAAATAGCTATAACAATCCTAAGCAATACAAACAAAGTTGGAGACATTATAATCCCAGATTTTAATACATATTACAGGTTACTTATAATCAAAATATCCTGATATTAGGATACTCTTTCTGATACTAATGTAAAAACATATTATTTCATAATGTTTAAAGCCCACCATAGCCAATTAAGCAACTTGTTTTTGAGTCAGTTCCAAAGTACCATGAAGTGTGTCCAGTATTTCATTTTCATCTTGCAGCCAGTGTCCCTCATAGATTTTTGTGTGCGTCTGTCATGCCCAAATGCCCTTGAGTATTCAGATGAGCACAATTTCTGATCTATGCTTTCTTTCTTTAAGCCATTACATGTATGCTACTTCTGTCATTTCCTATTCCCTGCTTTTCATTCAGCTGGTCACACCTCATTCAGTGTTCTATTTCTCTTAACCTTCAGTCCTCTCTCCACTTCTTCCGGCCCCTTGGGAGATGAAATCCTTTTCTTTTATCTTGCTCCATTAATCAACTTTACTCCTTTCCAGCACTTGTTCCAAAGACTAAAATGCACAGCTCTGTGTGCACTGAGGTTAGCTATCACTTAAAAAAAATTGTTTCTGTATAGAGTTTTGGAAGTATTCACTAGCCCAACTTCAAAATAATGAATTCAATTAGATTTCAGTAAACAATTAATTAATCCTGAGCTACCGAAGTATCCCTAACGACAATTTGGTATAAGAAAAAATCACATTCATTCTCAATTTTCACTTCATTTCATACATTTCGATCTTCAAAACTCATAACACATATTTCTATCCTGTTACACAGGAAAATGATCTAAATAGTTTCTTCCCTAAAAACTGACAGGGAAGTAGCAAGGTTTATACTTTGAGTAAAAAGTACTTTTGAACTCACATAAACTGTTAAACACCCAGTTATAAAAAGTTCATGGTTGTAACACGGTAGACATTTAATAGAATTATCGGGATCTAGCAGATGGGTTGAACATGATGGCCTTAGGAAACCGGGAAAAAATGCTCTTAGAAAGTAGATCTTTTGAGACTATTGGATATCAAATTCTAATTGGATGTATCTGCACCCTCTACTTTCTTGTCTTGCCATATGAGCATCCTTGCACACTCCACAATGTTATACTCAGGCATCACCACATGTCTGAATCAATGTCACCAGCTTGATCCAGGGCTGCAAAGCTGGGAAAAACAGCAAAATGAAATAAGCACTAGTGTTTCCTAGGTAGCTCATCTTTGGTATTTTGTTGTAGGAAAAAAAGAAAAGGCTGACTAATTCAGAGGCAGGATAGAATGAGGCAGTTTTGTTTTTCTCTGTCATGTTTAAGATCATATTTGAATTTATTTTATTTTTTTAAACATTCATCTATTTAAAGGACAAATTCACAAAGAGAAGAAACTGAGATAACTCTTTCATCTGTTAGTTACACCCCAGATGGATGCAATGGCCAGAGTTGAAATTATCCAAACTCAAAAACTGTCAGCTTCTTCTAGGTCTTCACATGGGTACAGGGATCCCAGGACTTGAGCTGTCACCTGCTGCTTGCATAGACGTTAAGCCAGGAGTTGCATTTGAAGTGGTGCAGCCAGGACACGAATTGGTTTCCATACAAATGCTGGTGCTGGCAGGTGAAGGATTAGCCTGCTAAGCCACAGAGCAGGCCCCATTATTTTTTATTTTAAATTATTGGAAGACTTAATGGATCGATAGACAACATATATATCATGTGATTTCCATTTTCTTCAAAGCAAAATATTTTTAGTAACTTAAAATTTCATCTGGTATAAAATATATAATGTGGGATATTAGATGATGTTTTGATACATAAATGTGCACTACTTAGTAAATATATACATTTCACAAATATGTAAGATTTATTTATAGTAAAAATTATTCAAATTTCTTTGTTATACTTTAATTTTTGGGTAAATGTACAGTGTGTTATCAATATTTATAATCATCTTGCTGTTCAATAAAACATCAAAATTGTTGCTCCTATATATTAAAAAGTTATACACATTAAACTCTCCCAAGTCTCTTATCACCTATTTCCTATATCAACTTTTGATAATTTGTATGAGACTAACATTTTACTTTTTAAAGAGATGAACATTTTAGACCCAATGTATGAGATCATTTGATATTTGTTTTTCTGTGCTTTGCTGACTTCAGTTGACATATAGATCTCCAGTTTCACTGGTATTTTTTGCAAATGACAAATATGTCTTCCATTGATGGCTGAGTAATGTTCTATTGTGCATATGTGGCACATTTTCTCATTCGTTCATTATTTTTTGTGACATGACAAGTGCTAAAAGAACCATAAGAATACAGCTGCTATTCAGAGGCCGAGTTCGGTTTCCTTGGGTCTGTGCCGGGCCATGGAGGTGTTGGAACATAGGATAGTGCTGATTGGCCTTTCTGAGGACACTCCGCACTGCCTTCTCCATGGCTGTGCAGGTGAATTCCTACAAACAGGTGCACAACCCTGTTTAATTTCATTGTTGTCACCCCCTGTGCTCTTTATAAGAAACAATATTACTGGAATAAAACTATATGTCTTTGCGGTTTGGATTTTTACTTCCCAGTCATCTCTTCTAGTTGTTACTTCCTGGTCATTTGTCTATCTTCCTTTGAAAGCATCATCTGTTTAAAATTACTACCACTGAATTGGATTGTTGCCTTTTGGCTGCTCAATTGACTTATTTTCATATAGATTTTAATTTTTAAATTCATGTCAGATCTTGTGAATGCTTTTTCCCATCTTATAAACTGACTCCATCCTACTATTTATATTGCTGTATCAAATGTAGTTGCTTTGGCGAAATCTCATTTTGATACTTTTTCATTTATTCCTGGTGATTTTGTGTACTAATGCCCTCCCAAAACACAATAGTCACTACAATGCCTCTCCCTCATTTCCCTAATTTAGTTCAAAGCAGCAGATACTACATTCAGTGCCTTGAGTCACTCACTTTGAATTGATTTTTGTACATGGTGAATGATAGGTATTTAATTTTATTCTTCCACATGTTAGCATCCAATTTTCTAGAATCAGTTATTGAAAATACTTTCTCCATTCTTTGTGCCTGGCACCTTTATCAAAACTGTTAATTGGTTTATTCCTCGTATGTCTTTAATGGCCAGGTTGACCAAACCATAGGAAGAAACCCAAGCCCCCCTCTGGGTGACATGCGCTCCAATATGGTGCTGCAGTGTGTCCATTGTAAGGTAACTGGAACTGCAAATAGAGCTATACATCAAACCCAACTGCTTTGATTGGGATGTGTGTGTCCTACATGACAGATTCTTAGCTGCTGAAGTTCGTACCTTCCCCAGTTCTGAGTTTTATACACAGATTTGTATTCTGAAGCTGTACTGAGCTTTGCCAGACTCCCCTTAGAGTCCGCTGCTATGTAAAAGATCGTGTCATCCGAAAAAAAAATGTATCTTGAATTTTGATTTACAATTTTAGTTGGATCTTTTGAAGCTATTTCACAAGTTCCTACTTTTTCTTAGTGACTTTTCAGTCACGGTTGCAAAAATAAAACTCAGGGTTCCACCCGTTTTCATAGCTTTCATTTTCTGTGTAGGAAAATGATTTCTCTTTCACATGAAAACCAAACTGTCATGTGACAATGATGCAGCATCACAATTAGCTCCCTTCAATAAAAATCCCTGAGTCGCTGCCTTCCTCTCTCCTTTTTGTTTTAAAGATAGAGATATTGATACTCTGTGATCTCACTAAATGTAGTCATTTTTAATTTGTTTTTTGTATATATTGAATCATCCCCAGCTTTATTCCTTCAATAATATAACCAAATTAATCGCCATGCTTGTATTTGTATTTTCTGTTATATATAATGTACCTTTGTCTATAATGAACTATCATGTACAACTTCCTAACATTTTATTTCGAGTGTGCATGAGCCTGCCTCTCTGTGAACTTGGCCTTCACTTTTCTCACTGTCTGTTTAAATGCGCAGCCAACCAGCTACTGTCACTGCTACATCAACACTGCTCCTACGTCTCCACGCTCCTCTGACTACTAGGCAGGCTTGCTTTCTGGAAACACTGTTTTCCTCTGGCTTGCAGTTAGTGTCTTCTATGTACCGGTCTCTTGGTTCATACTCTCCTCAAAAATCCATCATAGTTAGCAGTTCTGGAATACCACAGTGGAGCACAGTTTAAGTCCTGGCTATTTCCTCTGATTCAGCTTCACACCAGTGTGTCTATCAAGGCAATAGAAAAACAGTACAAATCAGCCCCTGGCGCCCACTTGGGAGGCCAGGGGGCAGTTCCTGGCTCCTGAATTTGGCCTGACCTAGTAGAGTTAGCCGTGGTCATTTCTGGAATAAAACAGAAGATGGAAGAATCCTGTTTTTCTGCTTCTGCTTTTTTCTCTGGTGTTCTGCCTTACAAATAAATAAGGCCTTTTACTTGGGCCGCGGAGGTAGCCCAGGGGCTAAAATCCTCACCTTGCACATGCCAGGATCCCATATGGGCACCAGCTCTAATCCTGGTGGCATCGCTTCCCTTCCGGCTCCCTGCTTGTGGCCTGGGAAAGCAGTCAAGGACGGGCCAAAGCTTTGGGACCCTGCACCCATGTGGGAGACCTGAAAGAGGTTCCTGGCTCCTGGCTTTGCGTTGACTGAGCTCCAGCCGTTGTGTCCACCTGGGGAGTGAATCAGGAGACTTAAGTTCTTTCTGTCTCTCCTCCTCTCTGTATATCTGACTGTCCAATAAAAGTAAAACTTTTTAAAGCTATTTTCTTGATTCCTTGCCTGGTGGCACGTAAGTCAAGGTTATTTCAACTCCTGATGACCTGTTAGTGATAAAGTCTTCCGTGCTGCAGAGCACAACAAGGCAAGAGGTGAGGAGTGTGTGTGTGTGTGTGTGTGTGTCCCACTACTTGTAAAGCCAGTGAAATATTTTTTGAAGATTTATTTGTTTATTATTCTTATTGGAAAGTCAGATTTATAGAAAGGAGTGATAGAGAGGCGAATTTTCCATCTGCTGGTTCACTCCCCACTGACTGCAGTGGTCGGAGCTGAGCCTAGCAGACCACTGGAATGCTCTCAGGAGTGCGATTATATAGTATAACAGCACACACAGGTCCATCTCTAAATAAGATAGCTGGGTTAAGTGTCCACTTTCCTAATAAAACGCTGAAGTGATAAAATTTCAGCACATGAAAACTTGGCAGAAATTTTGTCTAACTACAGCATAGCTTTACATCAATGATCTCAAATTGCATGTTTTCAAATCTGCCTTTCAACAAGTTGTCAATCAAATAAGTATATTTTATTCAGCAAACCACTGCTTTACATGAACTGAATATCATCTGTCAGCTAAAAGAGAAACAAGAAGTATCATTTCCTGATCCTGCAACTTCTTAACCATTCAGTATTTAAATCTTGCTAATTTATCTTTTGTATGGTTCAAAAATCAGGAAATGCCATTTAGGTTTAACCATTTTTACTGAATTCCTCTTGAAATCATTTTGAAAGTGCCTGATTCATACGCTTTACTCAAGTGTATCTGCATTTCACATTACTGCAGCAGTAGTCAACGTAAAATTGTGTTTGGACAAATCACCATTCAGAGTTTAGTTCTTTCCCATAGTATAGTGTCAATAAACTTTGGCAAGTAACACATAATGCACACACTTACACACGTGTAAGTACTTCAGTTGACAGGATAGTGTGATATTTTGTGACTTAAAATTGACTCTGCAACGCAATCTTGAAAATGTAGCCAATGAGAAAGCTTGCAGTTGCTCTTTGAGCCTCAAGCCTCCTGTCAGTTGTAAACACAGAACATTAAAAAAATACTTTAACCAAAAATATATTAAAATCCAGTATTTTACTATTGTATCAAAAGCCTTACCAAAAGTGTTGAAAAAGTCTTGTCTTCTTTCTATTATACACCTGGGATATGTGCTTGATATTTTTTCTACACCATAAGAGATTGTCATTTGTTCACTTGTACTTCCAATTTCCTTGGAGTATTTTCACAGCATCAGTTTTGCTGGAGTGTCCTCACCGTTGTTTCTGTCGCATGTTTGATTCATGATTCTGTGAATGTCTGCCTTGTGGTTCTGTAGGAGTAAAACCTGAATTTCAGCATTCATATGGCCAATATTTCCTCGTATCACTTTCTTTTGATTCAAATTTCACTATCATTATTTTCCCCTTCAGACTTCTTGCTATACTTTAAATCACCAAATATTCCATTTTTATTACCTATTTGTATGAACTCTTCTGTGATGACAAAGAGTCAACATAACTCCCCACTCTACTGTCTTTGTATGAATTAAGAAATCCATGGAAAAACAAACTGAGTTATCACCTAGTATCATGTATTTTCATTTCTTTACTTAGTAATCTGAAGAAGAATTAGTTATCAGAGAAATGCATATAAAAGTAAACTATCACCCCAAATAAAAAAAATAATCCATGCAGCTGGTACAGTGGCTCAACACGGTAATCTTCTGTCCTCAGCGCTGTCATCCATTTGCGCTCCAGTTCATGTCTTGACTGTTGCACTTCCTGTTCAGATCCCTGTTTTGGTCTGGGAATGTACTGTAGGACGGGTCATGTCCTTTGGCCTCTGTGCCAGCAAAGGTTTCTGGCTCCCGGCTTTGGACCCGCATAGCTCTCTTTGCTCTGTAAAATCTCCTTTTGTAAAATTAAATAATAACTAAAGAAATATTTACAATGAGTAAATCATCACTGGTGAGGAATGAGGAAACAGCACTTGGCTCCACTTGCAGCATGTGTATAAGCTAGCACACCAAGTAAGGAAGAGCTGTGGAAACAGGCTTTTCTTCCCGGCTCACTCAGGCTTGCACCAGAAGCCAGCTCCCTGCACCAGGTGTCCGCTCTCAATGCCTGCAGTTGGTTCGTTGGTTTTTGTTTTGTTTTTCAATCACGCAGCTCTCCCTATCATCAAGCTCAGAAATAAGTCCTGTCATTGTGTCAAATCTCGTTTCATCCTTTAGTTGCCTTTTCATGAAAAGCCTGGCTTTTCTGAGAGATTCATTAGCCAGGACCACTGAGAATTTTTTTTGTAAATTTAGTTACCTGACTTTTGACTTTAATAACTTGATTATACATGTAGAATAGCTTTATAGCAGAATATTAATATTGGATTAAATAACATGCAGAACGCGTGCACTATACAAAGCTCAGGTATCTGGTAGGATGCTCTCCCACGTCCATCCTGTTCCACACAGAACCCCTCTGTGCATGCTTATTTCTTTCATTCAGTTTACAAATTGTTGGCTGATATTTTGAAGTTAGTCTTCTTGCCTTGTTTAAGTGATAGGAATTGTATATATTTATTTTAACAAAAATAAAGATAGGCCATATAGAGCTTATTAAATTTAGCTCCATTGAAACGAATTTCTGTGTCTAAGTGTTATCAAGCTTACGTCTTCTGAATAACAGAGAAGAAGAGTAGATCAAAGTTTGAACCTTATACGCTTTATTCTGCCTATGGAAGAATTTTGCAATCTAAAGGAGGTATATTGTTACTCTTTCAACTTCTCAGTCTTAAAGAATTATTCACATTTGAATAGATTTTTGTTTAATATTTTAATGAAATTACATACTAGGTGTTGGAAACTGAATGCTCTAAAATATATTTAAGAAAAATCTGTGGTTTTGCAACTGAATCTAACCCTGGTAAGCTACTAGGAATATTGAGAAAGGTCTGTTTGAATACTGAAGGGTTCTTTTTGTGAACAAATTCAGACCTCCGTATCATGGTAGACTTTCTCATCTCTGTCCCTCTATTGCAACAATTAATTGCTATCAATCTTAAAGGAATGGAGATAGTAGAGAAGCATCACAACACACGTAAATGGAAACCACATTTTAACGGCTGTTGTCTCCATCAGGAAGTATCTCTATATGTAAGACGGGGCTTATCCGGCTGTTTATGACACAGAAACTATTTTTTTTTCCAGTTTAGTGGTGGTTCAGTGGACTGCTGTGCTTTCCTCTGGTCAATAACTGTCAACCAGTCTGTTGACTATCATTTGAGATAGCAAATCTTAATCTTCTCTATAGTAGAAGTCAATATCCACTTAACTTAAGAAAATAGCAGTGTTTTCTTTTATTGTAACACAGGAATTGCCTAGACCTGGCTCACCCAAATTGACTAGGTTTTTTTCCTTTGGAGAAGCTCATTTTGATACATCTTAGTTGGGTGAAAAGAATATACAGACAGGTGCTCAAATATCAGGAGTCTACAGTTAACCTCTCGATTATTCTTTGTTTTGAGTAAAAATAAATAAATTTTTAAAAAGCCTAGTAAAATAAGACTCAGAAAAGCAAAACTTGGCGAAAAATAGAAACAATAGACTAAGGAAGACACATTAAACAAAATTCAAAACATATTCCTTAAATCAGAAAAGATATTAAAAATATAGGTGTAATGAAACTTTAAAAAAAGTCATTAAAAATCAAAACTGCCCAAAATAATAAAAAAGAGATGGAAAAAAACCAAGGCAGACAGATAGGTGAAAGAAAATTAATAAATATAATCATATTGAGCCTGGTGTGATGGCTCAGTGGCTAACTCTTTACCTTGTTCACACCAGAATCCCATATTGATCCCACTTTGTGTCCCGGATGCTTCACTTCTGATCCAGTTACCTGCTTGTGGCCTGGGAGGGCAGTGGAAAATGGACAAGGCCTTGGGCCCATGCACTCAAGTTGGAGACCTGCAGGAGCCTCCTGCCTCCTGACTTTGGATTAGTGTGGCTCAGCCATTGCAGCTGCTAGAGGAATGACCCAGCAGACAGAAGATTTTCCTTTCTGTATCTCCTCTCCTTAGATCTGCTTTTCCAATAAAAAAATTAAATCTATAAAAAGTCAATAAATCAAAGTGAATGAAACACTACAAGCAAGAATCATGGCTCTAATACTTGTTTCAATTTTGATTTTTTTAAGATAGAATTATAAAAAGGAGTTTCATCACGGTAAATGGAATAAACTGTGTGTTTATTAATGTGATAAAAGTGAGAAAAGTAGAGAGACGCACAAGATGCTATAACTAACTATTCACTAAGCATGCACTTGAGCTCTCGTCTGACTTTAAGAATAAAATAGCAGGGAGAGGCCATCTTTTTTGAAACAATAAAAACAAGGCATAGTTTCTTGGGAAAGATTTCTTAAATTTATTGAATAAAATCTAATTTTTTAGCTGCTAAATATTAATATAGTCTAACTTGATAAAGAGAGAGCTGTTTTCCATTTACTGTACCACTGCTCACTTGGCCTCACGGGTCTGATCTGGACTGGTCCAAGGCCAGGAGCCAGACGACAGGCGAGTGGTTCAGGTTTCCTACAGACTCACAGGAGTCCAAGGACGTGGCCTTTCCCTGCTGCTTTTCCTCATGCACTAGTAGGGAACTGGACTGGAAGTGGAGAAGAGAGGACTCCAGCTGGCAGACCCTCACGGGGTGACGTTATTGCCATGTGCAGCTTGAGATTCCTGGATTCTAATTGTTTAGAAAATCAATTACATAAATAATGTTCAGGTATCTGGGTACAGTTGGGTATCACATAGTAATTATCCTCTATACATCTAAAAAAGAAATATTGCAGCTTAACATACCATAATTCCATAAATTTTTATTATTTATTTGGAACAAGTGACAGAAAAAATTTCTGAGATTTTAAATATTTCTACAGAAAATTAAAGCGATCCAAAAAGGATTGTATTCTGGAATATAAAAGCTTAGTTGTAGGCCCTTGAGAGTGAGCTTTTTCTGTTTTCACTCTGTGACTGGGAAAAGAGCTTGCACTCTAGCATTACCCCCAGCATGAAGACATCTGTCTTCCCAAACAGAACAACTCAAGAAATCAATGAGATTACAAGATGTACCCAAGTCAGAGATAACAAAACATTAAGTATAAAGGATTTCTCAGATTTTAAACACGATGTGACAATGATTCAGAAAATTCCACAAGGAAAAATGAAGGGAAACTTGGCTGTTGATGAATTTTCATGTGGACAATGTCAGCAAACTAAGCAGAAGTTTTCAATGATAAAGACTTCCTGTCACAGCATCAGCAAGAGGTTTTTAAGAGAGAAACCCAAGAAAGTAATGGTAGTGCAATTTTGAGAAAGGAAAAAATGGCTCAATTAGAGGGTGGAAGAGGAACTCAGCAAAACTCTGTAACCTTGTCTAGCTCCTAGCATAAAACAAAAACAACACCAAACAAAAACTGCCGTCATAACCATGTCATTGGCTATGTTCTGTTCTGATAGGCTCGAATGTCACATGCCATCTCCATTTCTCCGGCTAAAACTAGGCTCAAAGAGGTGGAGGCTGACATTGCCACCTGGTCTGAGACAGCTTTTGGGGAGACTGCATCCTCTCAGAGAGATTAGATGGCGGGATTCGCATCCAAAAAGGGCTGGGGAAGGATGTAGTCAAAGATGGGTTTTTGTGGAGACTGGCTCTTTGCATTCTCTTACGGACCCTTTCTGAGCCTAGACCAATGACTCAGTTGGTTAATACTCCTTTGGCAAATGCTGCCATCATATATGGGTACCAGTTCTTGTCTTGGTTACTCCACTTCTCATTCATCTCCTTATTTATGGCCTGGAAAGGCAAGAGAGGATGGCCCAAAGCTTTAAGACCCTGCACCTGCATGGGGGGTATAGAAGAAGATCTTGACTCTTGAATTCAGCCCAGCTCAGCTCTAGCCATCGCAGCCATTTGGGGGAGTGAACCAGAGAATGGGGGATTTTTCTCTCTCTCTTTCTCACTATAAATCTACCTTTGCAATAAAAATTAGTAAATTGTAATTTAAAAAAAGCCTTTCAGAATTTTTTGCTATTTTGTGATAAAGCTAGAAACTCAGGGAATGGGACTCACATTGTAAGGGGAGCTCCACCCAGCTCAGTTGCTATTTCTATAATGCCAGGAGTCAGGAGGAACTTGCTTTCCAAGGGAAAAATGGAAGAGAAGGAAGATTTTATATTTCCAAAGGAAAATTTCCACCAAGGACCATAATTTCAACTATCCATGATTCCACCTGAATCCTTCAACTACAACAAATTCCTCAACGTAATACTTCAACTACACTTATACTAGAGTTGAAAGATTAATAATTTACTCCACAAAATATTTCAGTTACAGCCTCATTGGTAAAATAGATGGCACTTAGGGTTGCAACAGCATGGTTAATGTACTATTTTTGAAGAAGTCCAATGACAAATTATGCCAATTAAGTGCTCTCAGCTTTCACATCTAGTATTCAACAGGGTGGATACTAAGCATCTAGTGCTACTAGAAAAAAATGCCTCATTTAATAACTAAAAAACATATAGAAGAGAAAGGTCATCACATGAGGAAAATTAATTATGTCAGAGCTTGCAGGCAATAAGCAGATGAAATTAAAAAGTTAAGCATGGTGTCCAGAGTAGAGAAGGAAGAAAATAAAAAGGCATTCAATGAAAGCAGATGAATCCTGAATCTTCTATGACAGATTATGCAGAGTTTAAAATGAATATACTTGACCTCAGGAGTTTCTTAATCAACCCCAGCAGGGAAAGGCCAACAATATTTATTCAGTTCATTGAAATCCATTTTAGAAGCACTTTGCAAAATGATCTAGTGAATGGAAATGTTGGACAGAAAAATAGTCGCTGGCAGCCCCAGATTTTGAGAAAGGATCTTTATGGTTGCGTTGCAGGGAATTCAACGCAAAACATGGCAGCAGCCGTTATTGTCTCACACAAAAGAAGAATTTTCATACAGACAACTCTAGTTTCCAAAGCAAGACTTATTCAAGAAAAGGAGAGAGAGGGCGCCTGGTGTAATGACAGGAGGGGTCTCCCACGGAGGAAAGACCAGAGGAAATGGTCACCATGGTGTCTTTCATGCACCTTCTCAGGGAGCAGGGCAGAGGGTAGAGAGACAATGTTGTAGCACCTTATCCAAAACCAAAGGGCATGAGAAGGGTAGGACGGGTGGCTGCCTCCTCCCTTGGCGACAACCAGCTGCTGGAGAGGAGAGCTGGGATGTCCTTGGCGACAACCAGCTGCTGGAGAGGAGAGCTGGGATGTCCATTCTATTCTTTGGCTCTCCCTCAAAGGAAGAATGTGCCCATGAAAGGGTAAGAAATGGGGAGAAATACAATCTTACATTTTACAAAGGCAACTTCCTCATGGGCCAGAGATCCTACCTGCCTATTAGCCCATGAACTTCTCACACTTAGCTTTCAGTGGGGTATTTAGGAGTTTTTGACTTTTTATAGCATTATTTCATCAAATAAGGATAATTTGAAAGCAAAAATTCATCGATGATTCCTGAAAGCATCTATGTAAATTTTATCCCACTTTAGATTCTGAGTGCTTTTATTCTTCCTTATTATCCCTTGTTTGTCCACAAACTTGTAAATTTTTGGTAGGAATAATAGCTTGGAATTCTCTGTAAGTGTGTGTGTGTGTGTAAGATGAAAAGAATCAGTAAGCTGCTAGTGAATTTTAATAATACAAAAAAAATACCCTGACAGTCCAGGCATACATTTAAGTATATATTCAGACTCTATTCTGGGAAAGGCTGGCTGGAGGGTTTTCTAAGTGAAGAATTCAAAAACCTTCCCAAACTTCAGCAGTATACAGAGGCTGAGGTGTGCCTAGCCTCCTCCATACCGGGGGCTTGTGACTCTCTTAAGATTCCTCTGGATCTGCTCATTGCTCAGTGTACCTCCTGTAAATCCTGAGACACTCTGCAGCAGACCAGGGAGGCAGGCTTGGGAGGAACGGCATTGTTGTTGCAGGAAATTCAACGCAATAGGATGGCAGCAATCTCACTTCTCATCTCACATGAAGATAGAACATTCATGGATACAACCTAAGTGCGCAAAGCAAGACTTATTTAAGAAAATTAACAAGGAGTGTCCTGCCATAGTGACAGGAGGTGTGTGGACCCAAATAGAATAGTAGGCGGTTAGGGTCTCTGGTCCCTGATAAAGTCACCTTGTAAAATATAAAATCACACTTCTGCCCGTTTCTTGCCCCTTCAAGAGCACATTCCGCTCTCGAGGAAGTGAAGGACAGACTCACTACGGTGGTCCCGTCCTTAGCGGTATCAGAACGGAAGGAGGGAGCCACCCTTCTGATGTCCTCTGCTCCTGGACTCGGCGCTGTGTTGCTGCCCTTCGTGAATGAGCAGCTCTCTTCGCTTTGCCCTTTGAGTAACTCCCTGAGATGGTGAATGAGAGGTACTATTTCCACCAGTTCACTGGTTTTCCTTCCTTCGAAGCCCCTTCTGTCAGTATGTCAGATTTCTTCCTTAAATAAATCTTGCTTTGCACACTAAAATTGCCCTCATGAAAATTCTTCTTCTGTGTGAGACAGGAAACAAGGACGCACTCATGGTTCATATCCAATTCCCTGCAATAGTTTAGGAGCTGTGACTTGGCTCTTGCCAGCGTGACCTGGATCAGTGCCGGGACAACTCGAGCTCACTCCAGCTAGCATCCTACCATCTTGTCGGATGGCGAGCAAGTCGACTGTCCTTTCCAGTTTCTGTTCTGCAGAGACCTTGTTCTCCACCGTTAGTAACTCCCACTCAGAAAACACCAGATTTCCGTCAGCCAGTTAAATGGCGGTTAGTGCGGCTGCCAGTCTTAAGACTCAGGGGTCGGACTTGTGGAGTAATCGGGATCAGTTCCTGGAGCTGAATTCCATGGCAGTTGATCCTGTTTCCTTTTGCGTGCTTTCTGCAGGGAATTTAAAGTGAAATATGGCAGCAACCTCATTTCTTGTCTTGCATGAAGTAAGAATTTTCATGCAGACGAGTCTAGGTTACAAAGCAAGATTTGTTTAAGAAAGGGAGAAAGCAGGCTCCTGCCATAGCGACGGGGTTTGGGGAGTCTCCGAAGAAAGAAAGCCACACGGAAATGGTGGAAACGGTTTGTTTCCTGCACATTTCAGGGAGGAGGTTCTTATCAATCGCTCAAAGGACACAAAGAAAAAAAATCTCATTCTCAGTGGGTAGAAGCGTGGCACCCTGTCCAGAACCAGAGGGCATCAGAAGTATAGCACCTTGTCCAGAACCAGAGGACATCAGAAGCGTGGGCAGAGGCTTCCTCCTCCCATGATGATGAGCAGCTGCTAAGAGGTGGGAACTGATACATTGATTCTATCCTTTGATTTCCCTTAAGGGGAAAAGGTGCTCTTGGATGGCTAATGAATGGGGTAAGGCAAGATTTTATGTTTTACAAGGTAACTTCACCAGCAACAGAGATGCTAACTGCCTGTTCCATGGGACTGGGGATGTCTTGGAGCACCTCAGCAAGCCAGGTCAGGGCGATTCTAATGTTTTCCAGAAGGCTCCTTGAGTGGATTTCAGATCCGCCAACCCGTCGGGGTGTGGAGCTGAAATCTGCACTCCGTCCTTAGTTCTGAGATCAATTTGTCACTAAGATTGGGTGCAGTTCAGTGAGGCCACAAGTCCTGTGCTGTTTGCCTCAATGAATCCCCAGCATGCCCCAGAACCCTAAAGTCCTCTATCTCTCTCTGCTACACTCCTAAAAGCCTTCTCACTACCTGCAAATCTTCTCAATTCCTGCGGATTCAGATTCCAAGATTTTCTGGCCATTATTTGATAAATATCTCATTAGCTCTGTGGCAGTGTTTACATAACCCTTCTTTCTAGTTAGGCTCTTCAATAGGTAAGGTCCCCACGTAACGTAGCCTAAATTTACTGATAGGTCCTCCAACGGGGTTTTAATGTCCCCTTTTCCTTTCTAGGTTTCTTTTGGATACCCTTTGTCAGGAAAGCTTACTGGGAAGAATTTTGCCATGTCCCTTAATCCCTTCACCTATCTAGCTACCCACATAAGCAGTAGCTAGGACTGTTGCACCTGTTGGGCAAATGAAGCCGAAGTGAGAAGAATCTATCTCTCTCTCTCTCTCTCTCTCTGTCTCATATTTTTCTGACTTTCAACTCACTAAACCTTAAAAATATCTTAAATTCATCTTAAAAATATTTACATATTAGGGCTTGGCACAATGGACTAGTGGCCGGGATCCTTGCCTTGCAAGCGCTGGGATCCTGCATGGCTGCTGCTTCATGTCCCGGTGGCCTCACTTCCCATCCAGCTCCCAGCTGTGGCCCTGGAGAGCAGTCGATGATGGCCCAGGGCCTTGGGACCCTACGCCCATGTGGGGGATCCAGAGGAGGTCCCAGCACCTGGCTTTGGATTGGCTCAGCTCCAGCCATTCTTCCCACTTGGGGAGTAAACCAGCAGACAGGAGATCTTTCTCTCTGGCTCTCTGTAAGTCTAACTTTCCAATAAAAGCAAAATAAATCTTAAAAAGTTTATATATTTTTATTCTGTTTATAATATGATCACTGATAGACTCATTCCATTCACTCATTCACTGCCCCATATGCCACAATGCAGTGGCTGGGTCTCATCGAATCCAAGATCCAGAGATCAATTCACATCTCTCACAAGGGTAGGAGAGTTAAAATTTATTAAGCCAGGGTTCATATGAAAAGGATGCAGGATCAGAGTCCAAAAAGAACCCACAGATGCAGGTGCTTCAGTAGTCATCGTAACTACTGTGCTGAAAAGTTGTCCCTAAATGTGTCTTTTCTATTCATTGTTTTAAATATTCATTATTTAAACCAATATTAATTAAGCCAATATTCATTGGTTTTAAATATTCTCATAGACTTTACATGTAGAATGTAGATCATTTTGGCTTAAATTTTGTAGAAGTATTGGGTTGAAGTGAAAGATTCTACATTTTTCTTGTAAATATTATGTTGAAGAAATAATTTCTTTCCTTTTATTTGCCTCCGTAGCTTCAACAGGGCATTTTCCACATTGTAGAAATCCGTTTCTGGATGACCTTTCTCTTACATTAATTTATGTATCAACCCCTCCACAGATAAGTAGCTCATTTTAAGATGTTTACCTTTTAAGATCATTCCAGGTGTGCATTTTTTGGTAAGTGTTTGAAATAGCTTTCCTGTCCTATGAAAATTCATTCTGGAAATTTGAATAGTACCTTTTTTTTTTTTTTTTTTACTATGAATCCATTGAAACAGACAACATATTTACTGATTCTTTCAATTCATGAAAACAGTTTTTCAACCAAAATTTTATTCTATTCAGCATACATCCATGCAATAAATCTAGGAAACATGTAAATCATATTATACAGAAATAACTAGATAGCATATGTGAATGACTCAAAAGTACATATATTTAGAAATTCAATTAATTTCTAAAATTCACACAATAGAACACAGTATAGAAATTTATTTTTTTAAATACCTTAATTCTAAGGCAAATATTAAGATATTTGATGATAGGGGAGGGTATTTTTAAAAAGCATTGTTTAATTACACGCTTATTTTATTTTTTTATTGTACAGTCAGATATATAGAGAGGAGGAGAGAAAGAGAAAAAGAACTTCCATCTGATGATTCATTCCCCAAGTTACTGCCATGGCTGGTGCTACGTCAATCCGAAGCCAGATGCCAGGAACCTCTTCCAGGTCACCCCTGCACGTGCAGGATCCTAAGGCTTTGGGCCATCCTCGACTGCCTTCCCAGGACACAGGCAGGGAGCTGGACAGGATGAGGGGCTGCCGGGACCAGAACTGGCGCCCACATGGTATCCTGGCTCAAGGCAAGGAGCTCAGCTGCTTGGCCACTGAGCAGACCCCCAACTGCCTTTTTAAAGAATGATCACTGTGTGAATCCTTTGATCTTGATAAAGATAAAAGGATGTCTAATTTTTGTAAAGTACCATGGGAAAAGGCCAATTTAAATTTGTGCTATAGGAACTAACCACACATTTCCGTATGAGAAAAGATGTTGATTGTTAATTCAGTGGCTCTAACCTGAAGTCTGTTTGCTTTCATATATTCTGTTGCTGAAACTCTATTTTTAGGAGGGCACAGAAACTTGAGGCAGAAATTAACAAGCTAGAAAGTGGGAACTACTCCATGGCTTAGTTTGTATTTCTAAACACTCTCCATATTAGTGAAAAGAAATGGATGGGAGCCATGCACTGTGGACTCACAGGTTAGAGTATGACTGCCCACACCTGTTCTTAGCAAGACCAAATTTGGAACTTTGGCATCACGTGTTGCAGTGTTTGGATTATAGTTTTTTTTTTCCTTTTCGTTTTATTCTAAGATTTACTTATTTTTATTAGAAAGTCAAATTTACAGAGAGAAGGGGAGACAAAAAGAAAGATCTTCCATCCACTGCTTCACTTTCAAAGTGTCCACAATGGCCAGAGCTAAGCCAATCTGAAGCCAGGAGACAGAAGCTTCTTCTGGGTCTCCCATGCAAGTGGTAGGGTCCCAAGGCTTTGCTTCATCCTCCACTTATTTCCCAGGCCAAAAACAGGGATCATGATGGAAAGTGGAGCAGCCAGAACATGAACCAGTGTCCATATGGGATTCCAGTGTATGCAAGGTGAGGATTTAGCCACTAGGTTCTTGCACCCAGGCCTGTGTGGTAGCATTGACTCCACCTTTCAAGACAACAGGCATTGGCCTATACACTTGGTTTCCTGCCATCTTTATGGAAAAGACAGCTTGAACTTCAAGCTTCTTCTGCATTTGGGCTGGCAGTGTTCTGGCTCCTGCAGGTGCTTGTGGAATTTCTAGCACGTAGAAGTCCTTCTCTTTCTGTTTGGTTCCCCTCCATTTTTCAAAGAAAATGAAAATAAACATATGAAATTCCCTACTCTTATGTTTTTCGTCCTTAATACTTTTGAAACTTTAGTCTTCTTCTTCCTCACGCTCAGATTCCGAGGGAGATGTCCCACAGTAGTGTTGCCACTTCTCAACAGCCATTGGATAAATAAAAGCATTCAACACCTAACATACAAGCAATTTGTCAACACTTCTTTGCACGTATGCTAAGCTTCCTAGGGAAATGGTGAGTACCATTAGAACAGGATAATGTTCCTAGGAATAATGTAGCACACGTAGTTACACTTGAGTTCAAATATCAAAATTTCACAAGTCTATTCCAGATAAAAAATGAGTTGTATATTTTGTGTTATTCCAGTTTAACTCAAACCCTGTGACAGACCTTGTAATTTTATTTTTGTCTGTCTTGAGATCTCTAGTATACATCAAATATTTCATCAATGCTAGTTACACAGATGGTATGTGGGAAAGAAAAAGTCTAAAACATATTCAAGGGGATACTCAGGGGCTCAGTGGGTAATGGGAAAGAAAGTATTCAGGAAGGTTTCCAAGTGGGAAGAATGGCTCAGAGGGCCAGGAACACTAGAATTCTAAGTATTTTTAACTATTAAGAACATTTACCTTAAGTATAAACATTCATAGCGAGAAACATTTTATTTCAACAAATCTTAGATGGTCACATCGGTATGCTATCTTACTATTCTTCACAAACGAATATCAAATACAAAGCAGAGATAAAGAAGTTGCTTCCAATTTTGTACTTGCAAGATTTTTGCGTGTGTCTGTACACATGACAACATACAACTCTCCATAACATGGTAGCTTGAAGTAATTTACAATGAGATAAGACACAAAGGTCTGACACGCAGAAAGTAGATGTTCATCTCCTTTGATGCTTTTTGCACAACTCACACATCTTAAAATGATCATGTTTCATGTAAAATATTTTCAGTGTGCTAAAGTTCACTTCTGGAAAGAAAGCCAAATAAATGTTCGTAACAATTCATTTCTGTATGGCCCAATAGTGCCTTCCGTGTGCACTGCTGCACTGGATAAGCAAGAGAATAGGGAGCTGTTATTGCTGATTGATGCCCTAACCCTCCAACTCCTAGCAGTGCGTGTCAGTGTTAAAGAGTTCTATTTCTTCATACAGCTCTGGAGATGAACAGAGAAATAAAAATGTTGCTTTAAATAAACGTCTTAGGACAGGGAAACCTTGTCTAAAATTTAAACCTTGCAGTCATAATAAAATCTGCAGAAACTGTCAGTTATTGTCCAAATCTTTAGAGCAGTGCTGTGACCTGTGAACCCCTGTGTTTTAACAGGACCGTGCGGAGGCACACCGGGACTCACAAACTAGCGCAACACAGCTCCTGGTCACATTGCTTCCACAGATAAAGATTTTGGGGGAGAAAATTAAGCCACAATTTAAATTTTGCAGTATATAGTGATTAAGCCTGGTTTTACAGAACTTTGCATTGTAACAATTAAAGAATAGAAAAGTTTTAGGCAGGTAAGCAGGGAAATCCCCAACAACCCAGTGAATGAGGAAGAATTTAACTCTACATCCTACCTAATAAGGTCCAGGAGAAGCAAATAGGGAGCCTGACCAGTAAGTACAGGCTGAGCGATTATAGGCTAGTTGGCCTTTCCCCTGGCTCTTTCAGGCACTCTATATCTATATCTATATCTATATCTATATCTATATCTATATCTATATCTATATCTATATCTATCTTTCTCTGTCTATGTGAAAAGCCAAATGGGAAGACTGATCAGTAAGGTATAGGCTGAGTGATTATCAACTATCTGACCTTTATTAGTCTCTGTCTATCTGAACTGAGTTTGGGGCTCACAAGCAACCCTGATGGTCGGTGTGAGAGGGTTGGCAGCCAAGGTTGGAACTAGATAAGGACCAGAGAAAGCTCCTCTCCTGAGTCCAGAAGGAAATTTACAATCCTTTTGCGTTTGAGTGCCACCCGGGGCTCCTGGCTGTAGTTCTGATGTCACCAGACCCTATGAGAGGCTTTGGGGCTGCTACCATCCCATGTGGGAAATCCAATAAGAGATGACTGACCTCAGAGTTCTCAGCCTCCAAGGGCGTTCATATTCCCTGTGATCTCCTAGGCAGTCAGAATATGGTTCTCGGTGTCCAGACCAACAATCCTTGACAAAGTATCCATTGCTTCTGTGGCGAAAGCACTTGGGAGGCCTCTGGGGGTCTCCGGGACTAGGATACAGACCTCCTCTTATCCTCCTGCTCCACCCTGAGATCCCCTCCTGCTCTGTACACACAACCTCCTTTTAAGAGGGTGTCAGGGTTGCTCTTGGATCCCACCACAAAATTCTATGGCTTTTCTAAAGTCTATTAAGAATTTATTATCTATAAATAATAAGTTACACTTACAGTCTTCCTCAAACATTCTAAGAAGGTGGAAACTTTTACTTAAATAGGTGGGTGCACACAGACACAGACATACACTTCTCTTGCATTTAGTTACCTTGAATAAAACTGACCTGTGCAGTACACAGACGTATCTTTCCAACAGGAAACAACCTGACCTGTCGTCTTAAAATCACATTGCTAATTCAGCATCCTGCAACAATTTTCAGTATTCCATAAATGTAAATGTATTGCCTACTTTAGAGAAGTGTTGGACAGTGGTGTCAGAACTACATACATCAGGACATAAGAAGTGCCTGATATCTATGTTTATCTCTTTCTCTGTTTATCTATATGCATATGCGTGCACACATCATCGTTAGAGAAGACTAAACGACTTGTGCAACATGCTAAGAGAAGAACTATTCATACTGATAGAAATTTGGAATTACCAAATATTCACTATAAGCAAGTTAATGTTGTGTTGCTTTCAATTGTCGATTAGCACTTCACATTGCAAAGGAATGAATTTCTGCTACACATAGCACACACTCACAAATTTCAAAATCATCATCTTGGCAAAAAAAGGAAACAGGAATATGCAGATAATTTAAGTCCATTTATGGTCGGTTCAAAAGAAGAAAACTGCACTTAATATGTAGAATGCAGATTTAATTTCTTTTATATTTTTAAGATTTTTAAATTGGAAGGTCAGATATTCAGAGAGAAGGAGAGACAGAGAGGAATATCTTCCATCTACTGATTCACTCCCCAAGCGACCTCAATGTCCAGATCAGAGCTGGGCTGACTCGAAGTCAGGAGCCAGGAGCTTCTTCTGGTTCTCCCACATGGGTGCAGCTTCCCAAAGCTTTGGGACATCCTTGATTGCCTTCCCAGGCCAAAAACAGGGGGCTGGATGGGAAGTGGAACAACTGAGACATGAACTGGTGTCCATATGGGATCCCAGCATATGCCAGCCAAGGAGGTTAGCCACTAGGCTATTGCGTTGGACCCTGAGCAAGGCTAAAGAAGCCCTTCAGCAGTCATCATTCCCTGAAAGCAAAGCCAAGGCATCCCCCAAGCTGATTCACCTGACAGCCTGTCAAACAGCTTTCTGTCTGTGCTCCATTCACTACCTATTACTTCAAAAATATTTCTGTTGTAAATAAAGTTAGTGTTTCAGTGCTAATAAGTAGCATATGCAAACATATGAATTTATACTTAGGTAGATATTTATCAAGAAATTCTACCATGTACAGCATTTGCTAAATGATATGAGAAATTCAAAAGGTGAACAGACATGTTCCTCCTCTAAGGTAAGTTGTGGTATGGTAGTTAGAAGAGCTCTGTGTCTTAATTAACTGTTAGACTAAGTATGTGTTGTGCAGTAAGAGCTACTACATGCGGGGGGATTAATTTGGACACAAATCTTCATTGAGAGACATTTCCCAATGGCTAAATATTTGTGTGTGTTTTAGCTTTCAGGTTATTAGCATTAAATATTTGTAGAAATAAAGTATTGTCATTGTAAAATGAAAAGGAGACAAATATAGAACAATGCCGGGATATTTAACAACGTAACTTTGACTAAGTATTTTTATCATTCTGTGCTCCAAATTTTTCAAAGTTGTGCTAGGGAGAGTAGCATTGCTAATAAGCTCACAAAGTATATATACTGTGCCATTAAACTGCTTGAAAACATTATCTTTGTAAATGTGAATGAATATATGCAATCGTTCTGCTCATGTGTAAAAATGTTTTTTCTTGGACCTGGCATGGCAGACTAGCGGCTAAAGTCCTCACCTCGCATGAACTGGGAATCCCAATGGGCGCAGGCTCTAATTCCAGCAGCCCCGCTTCCCATTCAGCTCCCTACTTGTGCCCTGGGAAAGCCTTGAGTCCCTGTACTCAAGTGGCAGACCAGGAAGAGGCTCCAGGCTCCTGGATTTGGATCAGCACAGCTCCAGTCATGTGGCCACTTGGGGAGTGAATAAGTGGAAGGAAGATCTTCCTGTCTGTTTCTCCTCCTCGCTGTATATCTGCCTTTCCAATAAAAATAAATGAATTTTTTTTTAAAAAAAAAAATCTTTTATCTGTTCTTTTCTCTTGCACATGACTGATTTGGAGGTTTCTAGATTTATTTTTCCCTCATGGTTAATTTTTGGAAATCCAGTATCAGTGAGTAAAACCTGGGCCTTTCTAAACTTAATAACTGAAAACAAAACAAGACAAAAAGCAAGCTGCTTCTGGTTCAAGGATAAAGAAAACATCTATTAGCGAATCTCCCCCGACCTGAAGTGGTGGTCCAGCATGAACCTGGTTACGGTGAGTTGGTAGCTAGTCAAGTATTGAACTATGTAACCTGCTCTTGCTCTGTAATGTCCACCTCCTCACCTCCACATTAAAAAAAATAAGTAGATCTGCCCTGAAAACATTGTTTCATGAAAAAAGCAGTAGGATACAGATCCTAGATTGTTGTAACTGAGTTTCCATAGATGTCCCATATGGTTCAGTATATGTCCCATATGTCCCATATGGTTCAGTATTGTGGGCACGTGATCTATTTCATTATCACAGTAAAACAACATTATTGTTAATTATGATAACATATAGTTAGTATTTTAAGGGAGTCAATTTTGAAGCTTATTCTTCTTCAGAATGTATTTAGGTGTACTTGTCCATAGTTCTATCACATGACTTTTTACATTAATTAATTGTTAAAAGAATAACCTCATTGCTATTTTAATAAAAGTTAAATTTCTTTTTTACTGATTTTTAAGTTTTATGGAAAGATTTATTTGAAAGTCAGAGACAGAGACAGGGACGCAAAGAGGAAATCCTCCATTTGCTGTCTTTCTAACCAACCAAGTGGCCATGATGCCTGGGCTGAGCCAGTGCAGACCTTTCCAGCTGTCCCACGTGGGCGGCAGCAGCTGTGACGTGATGTGGCACCCACACGAGATGTCACTGCTAAGGGCAGCTGCTTCATATCGCACCACAAATCTAGCCTTCAATTTCACATTTACATTATTTGGGAATAGCAATGCTTATTCTGGAATGTGTTTTACTGGGTTCTCAGTATTTCCCATATGCACACATAGCATATGAATTGGAGAGGAAAGTCAGTGAGAGATGCAGAAATAGCTCAGCAAGTTAGCTACACCTACAGGAAAACAAGCGTGGCTTTCAGCCAGTACCACAGCAAAATGAAATCTCAAAAGGATTGTGTTCCCAAATTTAAAAAAAGTCAAACTACTCTTTAATTAGAAGAACTCTAATTGCGTTTTTACAGCTTTGATAAAACAAAAACTCTTAGAATTTCTAAAATTCACATAACATACAAGATATTTTGGTAAGACTGATTTTTTTTTTAAACTAAGCCATCACTTTACTTTTGAGTACTGATAATACTGAATTTACTAACAGCCTGTGGCTAACAAAGCTGACACACAGATTTCCCCCAACAGGAAAGACTCTACTAGCAGAGACAAAATAAAATATCTTGTCTCACAGCAATTCCTGTGTCCCAGCCACACTTCACGTGACTCATGATTGAAAATGAGTCAATACAGCCACCATGGATGATAGTCATCCCTCCAAACTTCTGTAAGGAGTAGTCACAGGATGGAAACCAGTGGAAACTGCTGACCAACATTTACCATTATTGTTTGTGTGAGCTGAGGACTGCAGCAAGAAGAAAGCATCCAGATGAGCTGCAGGTTTGTTGGCCCTTCCATCCCTAAAGAACATCTGGCCCTTTATTTAGGGTGCACTAGAAATATCTTTAGCTCACAATAGGAAATGGCCTGAGGTCCAGTAATTCTAACGGGGGTGTGTGACGTGGGCGTTACAGAGCAAGTCAAGTTTAGATAGTTCAATACTAGTCTAACTACCATCTAACGATAACCGGTTCCATGCTTGACCATGACTTTCATGGTGGGAGAGTTTCATCTCAATTCCTGTGTCTGTGTGGATTGCCGCATCATGGTTCTGCTGAGATGTTGCTATGTGACAGTATGATTTACTACATGCATGGAAAGGAGGAGGCATGGAGGACCACAGAGCTTCAAGTGCCGTGGGCTTAGTCCTCAAAGCAAGTGGCTCACCAGCATAAGTCATAAAACATGTCTGTCCCTGTCTTCTGTTTGTCTCTAGTTAATGTCAAAAACAGAATCTATTGAGGAGGAAGTTGCTATTGGTCCGCAATGACGTGTTTCCCTGACTGGGTCATTCCTGACTCTCCTATGTAAACACAGAATTGTCAGTAGTTGTGCGAAATTATGCCATCCCATTCCTCCATCAAGGAAATGTGACCACTTGATTCTAACATGCCCTCTTCCTGGGCCCTGGAGGTTGCGACTGATTTTAACTGAGCAGGAAGACGTGACGGTGTCTGAAGTGCGTATATGCTAAAAGAGGTTTTCCTTTTCTTTTTCACTCCTCTCCATTCTGTTTAGGAAAAAAAGTGCGCTTCATTAACTTATAGAACCAATGTTCTGGGACATGTAGATTTTCTGTTATCTTTTTGGTTACTTTGTATGTCAAAGAGAGTTTTGCAAATATTGTACAGTAGGAAATATCACCTGAATCAACTATGGTCTCCTCAAACTAAATAATGTTTTCTGTCTTTTGTTAACTATTTTAGTTCTCTGTTTTCCAGTAAGGAAAATGACATACTTTATTAACTCTAATAACACATTGATATTTACAACTGATTAATTTAAACTGTTTTTATTCACATGGAAATGTTTTGGGAAAGATTCTAATTCAATGACTTTTAGAAGGAGCATTTTTAGCAGCAAATTTAGTGTAGAGTGAATGATAAATTATATTATGCTTATATGTTCTCAACACATTGGTTTATTTAATTCACATAAAAATGTTGGAAGGAATAAAATTGTAGGATGCATCAATTCCCATTATCACTTTGGAGACATTTATCCTTTGTTTCCTATACATCTGTTGTTAGCAGATTAGACTTACCTGCTGATACATCATCATTCTTTAATGGGTCTTCAAACTGAGACCTTTAATCTTTTCTGATGAGGTCTTAAGCAAGGATAATTGGTTCCTTGATTATAAACCAATGAAGATGTGTGTACATTTTTCATTTATGTATTTAATACTTAACACATTTAAAATTCAAATAAAGTCTCTTTGTACTTTTGCAGTTTTAATGACAATCCTCATATCATCAGATGCAAGTTTTATTAGATTCTATAGAACATATTATTAAATGTTAGTCCTTCTCAGTTTTCCCATATTGAGAAAATTCTTAATGAGAATTTCAAATCTTTCAGTTCATTATTTCAGTGTAAATCATTCTCTCTCTCTCTTTTCCTCTCTTTAAGATTTATTTATTTTTATTAGAAAGGCAGATTTACAGAGGGAAGATGATACAAAGAGAGAGATTTTATATCCATTGTTAAAATATCCACAATGACCAGAGCTGAGCTGATTCAAAGGTAGGAACCAGGAGTCTGCTGTGGTCACCCACATGGATGCACGGTCCCCCGGGATTGGACGGCTCCCCTAGGACACACCAGGGATCCAGATAGGAAATGGAGTAGTTAACTGGGGTCCACGAAAGATCCTGGTACTCAGAAGTGAATGAATAGCCAGTTGAGTCAACATACCAGCCTCTATGTAGATCATTCTTAGTTTGAATCTCTTTCTTGTGTCACTGTTTTTTCCTTCTCTGTCATTTGATTATATTTATTCACTGTTAAATTCCCCCTTTCAAAAAATTGTCCTTAATTTTACTTTTTTCATAAGACAAAGAGAAAGACACAGAAAGACAGAGAGACAAATTGAAGACAGCTCCATGCTTTTGTTTGGTTCACTACCATTAACAACCTGGGCCAGCTCAGGACAAAGGTAGAAGAATGAAACTCAGTTTGAATCGCTCGGGTGCCCAGCAGACATCCACAGGGTGTGTGAATGTCTGTCTGGTGCCTGCACCTTAGCAGGAAGCTGAATGGGATGCTGGTACAGCTGGAGCGTATACCAAAACTATAACACAGTCTGCAAGTGTTGCCGAAACTAACGTGATCACTGAGCCAAACACCTTTGTCTCCTACTTAGTCTTAAAATTATTCAAAGTTGGCATTTTGTATTGAATTCTAAGAATATCTTGTATATACTCTGTAACGTCGTTTTGGTAGTCGCTTCTGAAAGTATCCTTGATTCGTGCTTACCCAATGATAGTAACTAAGTTCCACCTACCTAAATTAACAGCTGCATGTGAACACGAAATACAATAACAATAAAATTCTGAAAAAAATTTACTTAAATACTTTTAAATGACAAATTCTGAGAATTTTAAAAAAGATTTATTTGTTTAACTGGAGAGTCAAAGTTCTAGAAAGAGGGCGAGACAAAAATAGCTGTTCATCTGCTGGTTAATTCCCCAATAAATGGCCAAAGCCACCGAATTTTGAGCTGGTCCGAAACCAGAAACCAGGTACTTCTGTGTCTCCCACGTAGCGCAGGGGTACGGTGACTTGGGTCGTCCAATACTGATTTCCCAGGCCATAAGCGGAAAGCTGCAATGGGAAGCAGATGAGCCG
This sequence comes from Ochotona princeps, assembly GCF_030435755.1. Classification (NCBI taxonomy): domain Eukaryota; kingdom Metazoa; phylum Chordata; class Mammalia; order Lagomorpha; family Ochotonidae; genus Ochotona; species Ochotona princeps. Next base: position 20,852,048 of record NC_080834.1, on the reverse strand, counting down.
TGACATGAACTAATGCTTACATGGGATAAGGGTGTACTAAGGCTGAGGATTAGCCTGTGATGTGACATGGTGCCAGTGAATCCTCTTGCCACCCATAAAAGGTTTTGAGGAAATGTGTGTGTGTGTATGTATGTATGTATGTATGTATGCCTTTATTATTTATTTGTTTATTTAGAATGGAAGAGTTATAGAGAGGAGCAGAGGCGGAGAGAATAACGCATCTATTGGTTCAACCCTCTAATGGCTGCAGTGGCTGGCCAGACCAACTTGATAGGAACCCAAGAGCCAGGAGCCTCTCCTTGGTATTCGACTTGGTTGCAGCAACCCAAGGGACTGTGCCATCTACCAGTACTTTCCCAGGTCGGAAAGAAGGAGCTGGAATGGCAGTGGAGCAGCTGGGCCATGAGCGATGCCTCTGCTGCAGGGAGGGCCTTCGCGTGCTCAGTAATCACGCTGACCTCACTGAGAGCGCTATTACATGAACAACATGCATTCCATAAACTATAAGACAAGTTTACGATGTACCATACGCATAATTTATAAAACAATTTGATAATGACTTTTATTTATTCATTCATTTAAATTATGCCTTAAATGATAATAAATATTTAAATTATTTGAACAAGTATAAAAATGTGCAAAGGTGAACATTACTTACAAAATATATAATAGTAATTCCCTCCTGGGAATTTGGGGATGTCTAAAGAAATTCATAGAGTTGCCAATAGTTCTGCCTGATATTTTATGCCATAATTTAATTTGTTCATTTTTATATTTTATTTGATTATCCTCAACAACATGTTGTCTTTGCTCCTGATTTTTGTTTATAGAATCAGTTTTGAGGTAATAGTATATTCTTTATTTTTTCTTTATTATTACAGCTATTTTTATTTTTAAAAATTTATTACTTTGTTATTTAGGAGCAAACCATCTTTGTTATTTTTGTATTTCTAACTTCCTTATTTGATTCAGAAATAATTCTTTATTCTATATAAAAACAAACAACAAATTATGTCTAATTTATAATTTAACCATGTTTATCATAAATTGAAATTTTGATTATGAAACATAATTTATGTTTAATGTAACTAAGCATACATATGCAGTTTATAAATACTTTTCCAAAAATACTCATATATCTGCATTTGGTGCATCATTGCTTTCAATAATAACTTAATACATTTGTATAAATAAAGAAGTGACTATGAAATTACTACATATTTTGCCAAGGAAACATTCAACTATGAAGAATAATGTTGGAAATTTTATGAGCTTTCAGCAAAATATCTTTATTTATGGCTATCGTAAAAGCAAGAAATAAGAACTCAATTGTAGCATTACATTTTAGCTTGACACTAATTAGAATTTTATTACAACCATATGTGGCTTCCTTACTAATCATGTGTCTCTTGAAAAATAAAATAAAAAAGGGAATGTAAACTATAAATATTTTATTTTGCCGTTAAAAATTAGTGTTTTGGGGCCGACATGGTAGCCTAGTGGCTAAAGTCCTTGCCTTGCGCATGCCAGGATCCCACATAGATGCTGCTTATAATCCCGGAGGCCCCATTTCCCATCCAGCTCTCTGCCTGTGGCCTGGGAAAGCAGCTGAGGACGGTCCGAGGCCTTGGGACCCTGCACCCGCGTGGGAGACCCGGAAAAGGCTCTTGGCTCCTGGCTTCAGATCAGCAAAGTTCCAACCATTGCAGTAAGTTGGGGAGTGAATCAATTGTTGGAACATCCTCCTCTCTGTCTCTCCTCCTCTCTGTATATCTGACTTTTGAATGACAATAAAATAATTTTTTAAAAAAATAGTGTTTTCTCATAGTAAAATACATCAATTGAAGTCTGAAAATTATCTTATAAACTAAACGTTTAGAACCTTACCACTTAACAAAAATCTAAAAGTGATTTAGTGACATATTTTATCATTAACAACCTATAGGTTTGTTAGAAAGTAACCTATTGAAAAATATCTTGCAATTATATCTTAATATACAGAAAAAATAAAAACATGTTTTTCTCAATATTGTGTTATTTGAGAAATAACAAAAAATTAACCACACTTCATTATAGATTCAGAAGTGTAATATTTAAGCAACTCAAGTAAATGCAATTCTATATGACACATATATATGTAATTTAATAAATTCAGAACAGGAAATGTTTTTTAGGTAATTTGAAGAAAAAACACAAATATGTACAAGATTTAATAGAGACTTTTTAAAGGAATATGAAGAGGACAAATGGAAAGGTAAATACAGTTTTTGAAGAATATTGTCAATTTTTCCTGTTTCATACCTCCTTTCCTGATAAAATAGGCTTAAGAACAGAAAAATATATTTATTGTTTGTTTATTAAGCTCTATATTCCCTTGCGACTGTACATATATTGAAATGAAGGCAATTGAATGTTATTTCAATTTCCGGAAGTCAAGGAAGTTTTTATTTTTGAGGAATGTACTGCATTAGCATTTTCCAGAAGAAATACGAAATGGAACATAAGAAAATGTCTAGAGAGATTAAATTTCTGTTAAGATCATCATAAAGCCATTCTATACTTTTGGTTGTGGGTGATCCTTAATACTTTTTTTCCTTTTTTAAACTTTTATTTATTTTCATTGCAAAGTCAGATACATATATATATAGAGAGAGAGAGAAGAGGAGAGACAGAGAGGAAGATCTTCCATCCGATGATTCAGTCCCCAAGTGACCGCAATGGCAGGAGCTGTGCCAATCCGAAGCCAGGAACCCGAGGCTTTTCCAAGTCTCCCACGCGGACAAATGGTCCCCAGACTTTGGGCTGTCCTTAACTGCTTTCCCAGGCCACAAGCAGAGAGCTGGACGGGAAGCGTGGCTGTTGGGACACGGACTGGCGCCCACATGGGATCCCTGTGCATGTAAGGCGAGAAGTTTAGTCACTAGGTCAACGTGCTCGACCCAGTCCTTAATATTTCTCATATTATATTTTCTTTACCAAATCTAATACTATTTTCCAGGTCTTGAAACTGCTTTAATCTGAAGTGTACAATAGACATGATTAATATATCATATATATAGTACAATTTAATTAATGCTAGTAGTATGATAAATAGCATTATTAATAATATTTGTATTCCTATTTTGATAGCCCGTGTTTTTTCTAAGAATCATATAATTTACTACATAGGATATTAAAGCAAATTTGCCAAAAAATTAAATTATTCCTCCTGGCATGACAAAGGTATTGCTGTGGACAACGTGTTCTATCCTTCTTTCCTTTTATTTTCCACAATGTAAATTAGTTCTTTATATTAGTAAATGCTGCAAGTGTTAGTAGGCATTCATATATTATTTTCTAGTTCCTTGCAAATATATTTCAAAACCCCATTATTTTGAACATAAAGTTATTTCAATAGCTTAAATTTAGTTTCCTATTAATTTCCCAGTAAGCATACATACATGGATAAATCATACAGGTATCACATATGTTACAAATCAAGTAGGCTATTAATTTAAAAATCAATATTTTGGGGTCCAGTGCAGTTGCCTAGTGACTGAAGTCCTTGTTTTGCACATGCCGGATCTTGGACTGCCAGGATCCCATATGGGTGCCTGTTGATGCCCTGGGCCTTGCTTCTCATCCAGCTCCCTGTTTGTGGCCTGGGAAAGCAGCAGAGGACAACCCATGGCCTTGGGACCAGGCACCCCTGTAGAAGTTCTGGAAGAAGCTCCTGGCTCCTGGCTTCGGATCAGCGCAGCTCCGGCCATTGCAGTCACTTGTGGAGTGAACCAGCAGAAAGAAGACTTTCTCTCTGTGTCTGTTTCTGTACATCTGACTTTCCAATAACAATAAATAAATCTTTAAAAAAATAATATTTCTATACATATTATAACTTTACACGCTTTTGATATGGAAGAAATAGTTTTATTTAGTCAGAGTTATTATACCCTTTATTTCAGTTGTAATAGGGATCACCCAAGTGTCTGTACGTGATTTCGGAACCTGATTGTTGTTTGAATTAGTCAGCTTTTCATTACTTCAGTTAAATACTTGTGAGAAGTCAACTTGTAGATAGCACTCCTGGTTTGGGAGGTTCACGATCCAAGAACCATTGGCTCAGAGTTCTGTTACCTCATGGCATCGTCAGACGCTGAGAGTATTAAGGAAGGAAGGAACACAAGACAAAGCAAAGATAGAACGAAATCCTAGGTTAACTCAGATGTTATCAGCAACTTTTTATTGAGAAATATTGCCTAAGTGTGTAACCCCAGAGAGCTAAACACCGTTCCTGGGTCCAGCTCTTTGATAACATGAATGCATCGGAGGTTCACTTCAGTCCATGTAACTTTAACATCCAATTTTGTCAGCCAGGCATTTAATATGGCAACATCCCTAAAAGATATTTTTAGTAAGAAGCTCCTATTTTAATATATGCGTTTCCATTTTTCTGGTAACCAGTTATAAAACAGTCATATATTTGTCTTGTTTGGCATAACTTTGTAATAATAAGTTATTATTACTTTTTTTTTTGGAAAACACTGTAATAGTGTACAGCAGAAAGAACATGTTAGACATCCAAAAAGTGTGAAATATTTTCAAGTCATTCCCACTATGAAAAGTACAAAAGGGATGTGAAATCTTGCAATACACTTGAAGCTTTACATTCCTTTTTGTATTTTATAGGATGACTTTGCAGCTCTCTCCTTTTTTCATGTGGCATGTTTAGATTTCTGATGCGCATCGAAGCTGGTGTGATCTATTTGGTTTCCGTGGTAATGAGATCTATTTTTCATCTACAAATCTCAAAAACAACATGTCTTTTAACCTTTCATCGTATTCAAAATTACAGTGTAGATTAACAGAGAGACAAAAATGTTTGTATCCCTACTATTTTCTAGTGTAAGACATCCTACATTCTTCATCCCAGAATTCAGACAACAGTGTGCTTGTCAACCGACCTTTTCATTGACACAGGCATCTGCAACCTTTTGATAACACAGAGTAAAGAAACAATCATGTTCTGGTGGTAAAGCCACTGATAGAACCTCCTGTATGCAGATGTGACTGTTGTTCATAATATCCATGGAAAATGCATTCAATTTAACACACATGGCTACATTCCTGTATACATCCTCATTCCGGACCTTCTGGCACTTTCATCAACAGATTGGACAACGTGTGCAGGTGGTTTATGTAGAATTCAGTTATCATTTTACGGAAGTGCTTCAGTTCTGGTGAGTGAGTACACTGGGTGATAACAATGCAGTGACCATTGTGTACTGGCTGCTGGCAGCTGTTCCTCGTTTGCTTTCTTGGTGTGGGTTCAATCCTGTAGGGGTCGGTACGTCCCAGTGCTGGATAGTGCCTGGTACTGTTTGTGTAGTTGCTCTCTGGTCTCTCTATGGGACAAACTACCATTTTCTATGGATTATTCTTCCTCTACTTAAGCACGGTGTGGTAGCTTAGGGCCATGGACATAGCACCTGCAGCAACTATTCCTTAACTGGCCCACAGCTGGAGACTGTGAGATATGGCTGTAGTTTCCCCAGGACTTAGCTCACTAGATAGGGTAATTTCACAGTGATAACTTTCAATTGTTTTTATTGATTCTTGTGCATCAATATTTTGTCTTTTTTGCTATTGATTTTTACATTAACACGCTAGAGTGATTCTCTGCCTAGGATGGGACTTTCCCACTGCTGTGTTTCTCACAAAGCCTTAAAACTTCACCTCCATTTGTGAAATACATACTTCCCCTGGTTCACATTATGAACTGTCAGATTTCTGTCTTTAAACATTTCATGTAAGATCTAAAGTAATGCTTATGTCCACCTAGTTGCTGGGTTTTTTTTTCAAGATTTTTAATTTCTCTGGTTATTCATTATGTGTTTGAGCAAATTCTCAACAGACTGATCAAGCAAGAATAGATAATGGGAAGTCCAGAAATGCCATTTGGTGGGCTGTAATGCATCTGACATTTAATCCTTTTTATGCTGTTCCCAAGTAACGTAAAGAGCTCCGTTATTAGCTCTTTGGATGTATCAGTTACCAGCAGAACAGCAGGAGGAACCCAAAGCATCTAGATCTGTCATAGTGAGAGTTTGCACTTGGATGAGGAGAAACACAACCTTTCCATTGTTCAGCCACTGTTCTCTTGTTACTATGAAGAAATAGTCTCCCTTTGAACTCTCCGGTGATTGCCAAGCTCTTTTTCTACTCATATGTTTACCTTGATACCTCCTTAACTGTATGTCTAAAATGTTGAATCAGAGGCAAATACTTTTCACAAATGGAGGTTTATTTATTTTTATTGTAAAGACAGATTTACAGAGAGAAGGAGAGACAGAGAAAGATCTTCCATCCATTCATTCCTTCAATCCACAATGGCTGAAATTGCCAAATCTGACCCAATACGAGGCCAGGAACCAGGAGTTTCCTCCAGGTCTCCCACGAGGGTGTAGAGTCCCAAGGCTTTGGACCATCCTCCACTGTTTTCCCAAGCCACAAGCAGGGAGCTGGATGGGGAGTGAAGCAGGTGGAACATGAACTGACAACCATGCAGGATGCTGACACTTGCAGATGGTAGATTAGCTAATTGAGCCACCATGCTGGCCACAATTCTTTCCCATCATAAAGATAATGATTATTAACTCATATGGAGTATGAACAGAAATAATATACTATCTTACAGAAAATGCATAAGGAATAAAATCCAATTCATATGTATTTACGAATATTTTAAAAAACAGGCATTTCAAAACTGTAGTAAAATTCAGGATATTTAGTGTGATCTTCTTTTAAGACTAAAACTTAGGGCCTGTTGCGATGGCCTAGCAGCTAAAGTCCTTGCCTTGAACACATTGGGATCCCATATGGATGCCGGTTCTAATCCCAGCAGCCCCACTTCCCACCCAGCTCTGGGCTCCTGGCTTCGGATCAGCATAGCACCAGCCACTGCGGTCACTTGGGGAGTGAACCATCAGATGGAAGATCTTCCTCTCTATCTCTCCTCTTCTGTATATCTGACTTTGCAACAAAAATTTTAAAAAAAATCTTTTAAAATAAAAGATGAAAATTAAAAAAATAAACATAATGTTTAACCATAAAGAACTCATGAATAACAAGTGACTTACTGGATCATAGCTATATTGATGTAGTGGCAAGCTAAATTAGTAAGAATCACTTTTATATACCTATTTAAGATACAACATGAATAATTCAGATATGTAAATTATCATTTAAGACATTGTTGCAGAGCTCCAAATATATTCATGCATATTTGCATAAAATGAGAGAATATTGGAAAGGCTATACAAATAATGGTTTGATAATTATATATATATTTTTTCTCTCTAATATCTTGTCTTCTGCTTCATGCATTTAAAACATGTTACTGTGTAAGCAAGAGAAACTTATTGACAGCAAACCATAATGAATAATCAAAAGAGCAGACATCTATAATCTCCAAAATTCAAATGAGTTCTGAGAGGATAATTATCCTGAGAAAGAACTCCCCTTTGAAATACTGCACTGCTTCTCCCGGTAATTGCAGGGTGGGACACGTGAGGGGAAATGCTTGTCAGATACTGTAACATAGATCTCTGAACATGTCAGCAAGACCAGAGTTTCTATGTGTTCCTGCTTATGTTTGTGTTTTCATCTACTTTAAGTTCTCAAGTTCTGATTTTTAGAATCGTTATGCATTCCTAATTACTTCTCTGTGTTTTTCCTGATTCCCATGGAACACTTCCTCAAGCTAAAACTAAAACTGAACACACGTATTGACTATCGCAGATTCATTCTTTATGCTAATCATGTAAATTTATTCATTGCTTTTCACATTCTTATGGTCAAAGGGGTACAGATATGCTGAAATTATCTTCAGCTCACTCAATTCAGTTGCATTTGTTGCATACAACTCAGTTGTATATGAACAGATCCTAAAATGAACCACATGATTGATCGTGCTATCAGTTAACCATGCCTCGCAAGAATTCTTCCCAAATATTTTCTAAATATTTACATCCAAATATTTCCACTAAAAATGTGATTGGCTTTATTCAGATACAACATGTATACCGACACATTTATATACACAAATACATATTTCTTAATTTAAAAAGAAAATGAGCCTTTGAAAGTCGTTTCACTGTATTCGTGGCTTGCCAACGTATGGGTATTTTCACTTTGATTACAAAACGCTCCCTGTTAAGACGCTGGAAGTGTGCAGCAATGCAGCTTTGGAAGAACAAAGGGTAATTGAGTTTTCTATCTATGTTATATGACATTCACAATAAAATGTAGTGTCAACTTTAGTAGTTGCTTCATTTTTTCATTAAATACATATAAATGGAATTCTAACATTAATTCAATTGAAAATAAGACATGTAATATCATTGCACACGATGTGAATAAACCCATTTAGATGTTAAACATGAGGTACACATTTATCCTCAAGAAGAAAGTTGTAAACAACAGAGGATTTGGGTACACAGAAAAGTACTTTTTAAATGTGATTTTTTTTAACACTGAAAGTTAGAAATGTTTCAAATACTCATTTGAATTTTGGTTGCATTTCATTCATCACTGGGTGGAAATATTTATAAAAAATATTCAACACATCAGTTCCTGTGGTCATTTTGATTAAAAAAAATTTAAAGTACAGTTTCCAAGCAGAAAGTATGTGCGATTTATCTTTAAGGTAAAAAGAGAGTAATCATATAATTTAAGTGATTTGATATAAAAATGTTCAAGATTTAATTTTTGGAATTTATAGTTCTTTGAATATTTCAGCTTATGTAAGTGAATGTATATTGAGATCATCATTTCAATCCGACAGATTTATCTTTGATAGCAGAATGATATAAAGACAAGGAAACCAATGATTTGATAATGACTCTGCACAAAAGTATTTTTAAGATACAGGAAAATTATTTCATATCTTCTATCTGCTGCTTATTACCGAGACGGCCATAAAAACCTGGACTGGCTTGGCTGCAGGCAAGACCCAGGAACCTTCTATGCCACTTGCGTGCAGAAGACAAGCGTTGGCAAGAACCAGAAACTTAATTTCCAGCTTGGGTGCAGGGGCCAACCATGTGGACCATCTTCTCTTGCTTTTCTGGTTCTGACCTAGCAGTGACCTGGGTCAGAATCTGAGCACCCGTGACAGATGCACTGCACGTAGGCACGTCGGCAGGCTTTTGACCTACTCCCTCACAGTGCCAATCTCTCATTTTAATTTTTTAGAAAGGTCTGAGTAGTGGCTCACTGCAAATGTAGTAGTATAATTAGCTACTGTTGGTCAATAGTAGATAGTTTAAAATATATGTAATTTTAATTATTCAGAGTATTTCTGGTTTAATGATTAACTGAATTTTCAAACTAGAAGGAATTATTTTCACTAGTTTTTACTGCAAAAAAAATTTAAGCTGGTATGTGGTGACATTTTAATTATTAGGTAAAATCACAAACACTTGTTCATGTGTCTTTCTGTGTGTGTGTGCGTGTGTGTATAAATCATACTCCCCCGAATCCATGTTGTATACCTGTTTATATTTCTTGCACAAATGGCTAATTTTCATGTTCATAATTTGAATACTCTATTAATCTGCACATGGTAGCGCCCATGGAATTTAGATCAGTTAAACTGCATTTCATCAGTGGGAATTGTTCAGTGTCTTTTTTTTTTAATTATTTATTATTTAACTTCAGTAATTACATTGTATTATTGAACCTATTATTTACATGCTATCCGCAATGGGCACATCAGCGTCTCACAGAGAACTAATGCATTTCAGTGACACAATATGTCACTATGAGAAAACACATGGTCCTAAGCAAGCATAGACTGGATTTACACTTTCCTATTGGCAAAATTGGAAAAAATAAGTCAAAATTATTCAAAAACCATGACAAAATGCAGAGGACAAACTGGAAAGCACTCTTGAAGTTGAAAGGGATCATTTTTTTCCATTCTTGAGACATTCATGAGAAAATGTACTTGAAATACATTAGATATATTTTCATTTTTTCTTTACAATTGTGATTTGTTTCTTCTTATTGATAAATAGTTAATAAAAATTTAGCTTGTGAACTTTGGTTAGTAGTTGTCACAGATCAAGGACAAGATATGGTATTTGGCTTATTCCACTAAACAGAATGGTTTCCAGCTGTCCATCTATCTATTTAATCCGGAAACGTAGGAGTTACTCGTGATGTATTTGCTCACTACTCATTCACTTAGGTGCATAAATACTGGATTATGCGTCTAAATTATATAAACTGAAAATAAGAAGATATATATTATAGGCAGAGAAAGACAAACTGCGAAGACAGAGCACGCACAAAAAAAAAAAAAAAGAAAGAAAAGAGAAAAAGTAAAAAAGGTTCTGTAATCATCAGGGGTTAGATTCACAGGAGAGATTAAACATTGCCAGATTACCTTTACTGAAGTGAAAACTGCCCGTTTGGCAACATCATGGTGGATACATGTTAAATATTTGTCTAAACAGACACTGGATAATGTCCAGTGAACACTGGATATTAATAACATTAATAATTAATAATAATATTAATAATGGAAATTTTAAAATTTGCAACGAATGTGTCATTGTGACAGAGATGGTGATTCTGAGAGAGGATACGAATCAATGTTGACAGGTAATGGGGAAAATCTTTGTTCTGATCTTTGAAATTTTCAGTGAACTTAAAACTGAACTAGAAAATATGCCGTTAACTAAGAGAACTTCATAAAGTACAGTATTTTTATTTGTTATTAAACATGAAATATAAAAACATCCCACGGTTAATAACAAATCACGTAAACAAAACTCCTTGTATTTTCTCCTCCGTCCGTCAATATGTCAATTTTCCACTTTTATGCTTACATAGTGTTGAAGTACTTTTCCTTGTAAAGTCTTTTACAATGATGTTTTCTAGTCATTTGTATTTTATTCTGATCTCCACCCTCCCCTTGTGGTTTCTGAGTACCTGAAGATGGCATGATTCTCAATTGGTTCATGGTTATAGCAACAGCATAAAACATAAGGCTAACTATGATGCTTTAGCTATTGAAAATATGAACAGGTACTAAAATGTTCTAGAATAAATTCATTTGCTTAACATTATGTTTAAGTGCTACTATGTCCTGTATTTTCTAGCCTTCAAAATGTCAATGATACTGTGAAACAAAAAAAATAAATATAACAGATTTATAGTTCCTTTTGTATATTGGATGGTAAAAACACACACTGAGGAATTAAAATATCAGCAGCTCCCTCATTTATAAAGTAATGGTACATCTTTGTACTTGTTAATGTTTATTTCATTAAAAAAAAAAAAACATTGGATTCTTACTCTCATTCACTTAAACTGATTCTAATTCCTGTGAGCTTTTATTTTTCAATTCCAACCTGATATGAAAAGCAACACTATGAGTTTAGCTACCTTATTTTGGGTACAATACTAAGAATTCGTTCTAAGATGGTTAATCTTTGCGTCCTTGATCTTAACCCTGATTTTTTGAGGCCATATTTCTCAACTGACCATTAAAACAAGCCATTTTATTTTCATCTTTACCAGATGCTTGGCTAAAGGATTTCCCATCTCTCCCCCATCCCCAGCCACACACACTGATTCCCCCTATGCTATTACATTAGTATAGTCCTTCAACAACAGTAAAAAATCAGACACTCTGCATTGTGGGTATACACAATAGTATAGAGTCCAGCGTTCTGTTGTCAAGATTGGTCTAATAATTTCATTGGGATTCCATCTTCTATTCGGAAGTAGAGATGTATACTGCAAGGTGTCTTCACTTCTCAATATACTAGTCACCATTATACAGTTCCTGTACTTGAATATGAATCTTGACAGTTATAGAAGTATTAAAGAACTTTCCAGCTTTGTTAAGAGATCCATGCATACTCCCTCAAGTAAGATTGAGAACAAGATTCTAATACTGTCCACTGTTTGGAATGACAGCTAAGATTCACAGAGTCAAGGTTCAGCTAGGAGCACACACATTTATTTAATTTTTGTTTGTAAGGAATTATGCAGAGAGGAAATGCAGTCCTTACATATTTTGGTTGATCTCCTTGCTAATGGCTGGGCAGGCAGTGGAGACTGGCCCTGCCCTGCTTGGGCCTGGGAAGGACACTTCTGGCTTCAGCCTTGTTTGGATCTGCCGTGGTCACTGGGGAGCGAACCAGTGTTTCGAAGATGTTTTTCTATATTTGTTTTGTTGTCGTTCTTCTTCCTCTTTGTAACTCTGCCACTCCGTACACCACTAAAAGTAAATAAACCTTTAAAAAAGGAAGTGAACTCTGATGATTTCACAGATTTGAGACGAGAGAATGGACACTTTGTGTGGAGACAGGGATGGATTTCCAAGATGGTTGAGGAGGTTGATTTGGAGTTTTATACTGATAGTGAGATAAAGCTAGGAAAAATGTATCACCAAAGAAGCGTCAGGGTTTTCAGAACTAAAACTTCATGGAAGCATGAAGGCATTCCAAGACGTTGCTGGAGATCAAGGGAAACTACAGGACTTGAAATTTCTCTGCAATAAAACATGAACTGCTGAATGCATATTTTGTTACATGTTATGTAATTGTAAGAATAGTAGGAATGTAAGATGAATTTCTGGAAACAGTAACATATAAATTTGTCCAAAATTCTAATAAATGAAGATAGTTGCACTTGTCTCTAAAAATATAATATTTAAACATTTAAAAAAACATTTAAAATATACATACCAAAAGAAGAAAAAGTGCAATGTTTTTCTCATGAAATACATCATGAAACTCCCATGAGATAAAGGAACAAAATATTTGATGATATTGAAGACAATGGTAATTCTTCCAGCCTGTGAGTTTTACTGAGTCACACAACCTGCTTCTCCATATCCAATCGGTGATAACTTTATGATCTCTTGGCAGCTTTTAATTTACTATATTACTTTGAAGTTCAAAGACACATGTGTGAAGCAACTAAAATTAAAATAATGCAGTACAAATAAAAAATGTTACCTTTGTACCGCATTGACATATCTGTATTTGATGATCTGCTGATGAACTAAAATTATTTCCCAAACAGTTGGTAATGCTAAGAAAAAATTACTAATAATTTGTTCACTTTTCTTATGCTTTTTAGCTCATTTATCATTAAATTTAGCCAGTTGAGAACATGTCTAAAAAATATAATAATCAGAATTATAGACATCTAGACATTCAGTCTACTAAAACAGTATGATTCTTGCCTAAAGGCATAGTCAAGTTCTTTCTGCGATTTAGTTCCAATATTTCCTGAAAACAAGGATTTCTCAAAAACTAGGCTAAAGTTAAACATATGTAAACACGTGCGACACTTAATAATTGTGTATGACATGATGAGTTATTTTGGTTTGTCATTGTAACATTAAAAAGAGATATATAACCTGAAAAATGAGAAAGTGAGTATCCTGGGGTAGGCGTGTAGCCTAATCATTCAAAAAGTACAGAAAGTGTGTTACACACCTGACTAAAATTTCTGATTCCAGATGCCTTCTAAGCAGCGGCTGGGAGGCACTGGTGCTGTCCAATACATCTTTTTTTTGTCAGACCAGCTTTGATTACTTAGTTTACTGACTGGAGCTGGGCCAGCCCCAGTCATTTCAGGTGATTTTGGGTGAACCAGTGGATGGAAATTCTCACTGCCTTTCATGTAAGTAGATGCAATTTTAAGAGAATAGAAAACTTTGTAAGCTAACCCCATTTCCAATTTTCATACATTTTAAAATATGTAGCTGAATATCATGTAAAAGGTGGACAGGGCGCCATCCAAAATTGTCTACTTAGCACCCAGATGGTGCCATTTGCATAAGCTGAACTACAGCCCGGAAAAACAATCGCTTACAAAACTGCCATATCCACGTTCTGATGAGCCTGTTTTCATTTTGTCCAACTATATCAATTTTATGTGTTTAAAAAGTTTCTCTTAAGTAGCTTTAGTCTGTAAAACTCCACAAGAGTAACTAAAATAAATACCACCGTGTATAAAAATAGCACTATATTTTTGTACTGCAAAATTACCAATGTGGCCATTTGGAAGCATTCTGATCCAAATTAATAAGTTCTGTTGTTTTCTTAACACTATGCAGGTTGAGGAATCCATACCGGTATATTATAAATTTCTACCTAGTGAGACTACTTATTTTAATGACACACTTGCACTTTAAATAGTTTAAATAATCATTTCCTGAGAAGCTTACAATGTTACTACATGAAATTTTACTTTAAGTACTTAGACATGGGGCATAATGAATACTTTGCAAATGGTTTGTGCATTTAAACATTCAGTTAAAATATGTATTTAAGTATTTAAATCATAAGTATAAATAATACACACATATCCATACGTTTATACAATGTATAATCAGTATGTACTTAAAGCGACTGAATTGCTGTAGCAAAGCATTTTTCCCTATTTTATAAAAGTTGATTTTCTTTGCAAAGGAGCAGTGTGGAGCTCCCTTGGAGAAAAGCTATGCCTTCCGGAGGTTTTGTAATGAGTGACTTGGCATTTTTTCTGAAAGCGCTTGTACTATTTTGAGAAAAGGATATACAGTAGGATGCTTGCCAGCCGTTCACATTGTTCTGATTTCTGAAAAGCAGTTTCCTCTGTTTCAGAGCATAATTGATTTTTTAAAATAGTGCTCCCTTAGCTGTGGAATTTATTTTATATAATTTTCACTTTCTTTTTCCAAACAGATGCTTAATTGCTTTCTGCAGCAATACCCATAATTAAATACAGCAGTACTTTCAAATAATAGTTTAATATTTTATAGAGAAATAAAATATTAATGGTAAGTATCTTTTGCAAATATTATGAAACTATCAAAAGCAAATGTCCTCCATGGCAATGTTCCGAGCAGAAAATAAACCTACATCTATGAGGGGCTGGCATAATTACTACGTTTGGCATTAGAGTTTCCCTGTGCATTGCTTCCAAGTCGTGCTTTAGTTAGACACACCGTAATCCAGAGAGCAAATACTTCCTGGAGTTCACGTGACAAATGTGATGTCCTATGTGCGAGCACAGTATTTCCAATTAAAATTATGGAAGGCTACACAAAGTTGAAGGGAAAATCATGGTGAAAATTCACATGGATTGCCTATTAGAGGAAAGTATTAATCAGTCCTTGAAGAAAACAAGGCTATGATGTCCAACACCACGGCCATCTTCTCGTTATGCCGTAATTTCTTATATTTTTCTTAGCTCACGATGATTTATTACATCCAATGTCTAAAAACGTATTGCAAAACAACTTGATGATGTTGCTTCTCATCATTTTGCCTTCCTCCCTCTTTTTTCTCCTACTATTATTAGTTTGGGTGTATATCTGTCTTTTCTGTCGTTTTCCCATGTATTTTTCTCTCTTTGTTCAATCACAATCCATCATTGCTTCTTTTTTTAATTGTAAACACAATTACAGAACTTACAGATAAATGCTTAAATAGATGGAGTCTTGTCCTTGAATACCACTAAACCATAACCTTAACATAACTCCCTCCATGTCCTCTCTTGGACCCTGAGACACTCGTCTCTTCTATTTAGCATCAATGAATTCATTTTCTGACTACGTATATTGATTTCCTTCTAAGATGTACCTTTTTGTGACATCTAATTCCCCCCCTTCGGTTTTGCTGTTCTTTCTTTATGGAAGCTTTGACTTAAGATAAACAAAATTTTATCATTTCAATATATAGCAGATGAAAATGAACAGCACATATATGGGATCTTGGTATTTTTTATAACCGAGGCATTTTTCTTGGAGCTGAAGGATGCAATGTGCCCTTGTCCCCTTGCGCTATAGAAAAGCCTGAATTCTGCTGGAGCATGTGGTAACAAGAACTGTAGCTCTAGCACTCAGACATTCCACCAGGAGAGCGTGATTAGTGTTGGGCCTTCTAAGTCCTAAAGCCGTAGACCTAAAACCGTGGGAGTGTGCAGGATGCGAGGAGCCCACTTGCCGCGGTGTAAATTGCTGTGTCCTCGGCTCCTCCGAGAGCAGCTTTACTGTTTACTGGGTGCTGAGTCAAAGAAGACGGTCACGGCTGCTTGAGCCTGGCAGGTTGAACGAGGGCAGCGGAGGGAGTCGGGCTGCTCGGACCCCGTTCAGTGCTCTAGGGTGAAATGAAGTCAAGGGCAGACTGTCTCATCACGCATCAGTTTGAGCTGCTAATCCATGGGTACCTACTCAGTACCCTACGGGTTTCCTGCTCTGCAACAGCTGCTGCATAGACACAGATAGGCCAAGTGGCTTGTCTGGCCGTTCCTGCGTGTCTGTTGCCTTTCCTATCTTGTGGGGACAGTTCTGTTTTGCCACTCCTCTAATGTAAACTTCTGTTGGTTCCTTGGGAGAACTGTCCTTCCGCTGTTATTTTGTTTCCTTTTGGCAGCTAAACTTTGTATAACCTCACAAAATTCAACCATCTTGGATCTGCTTTTCACCCATCAACTTCTGTGATATTTGTCATCCTTGAAACGTCTTCTGACATTCTACAAATCAAAAATAAGTAAATTAAAAAACAAAAAAAAAAGAAGTAACAAGAGGCAAATTGCACATTTTCCATTTCACCCCGTGTTACTTAGACAAACAGCTTGGCACATTCTCATAAAGGCTTTATTACTTTGCTACATTCCACTCTTACATAGCTTTATATGTATAATTCAATACGTTGCTAATTTTCCAATTATGACAGTGTAGGACATTGCAAGGCTTTACTCTATTAGCTACTGCCTACAGAATATTAGGAACATTACAAAGGCAGGTGATTGTGTCTGCATCATGATAATGAAGAATAAGACAGGTACTATAAGTGATCTATCAATTTCATACTTACATTGACTTAATTAAATGACTAAGGCTGGGTGCTTGTCACAGTAATTGAGATGATGTATGACAGATCCCTATCCAACATCAGCATGCCTGGTTCCGATTCCCAGGTTCGTTCTGATTCTGCACACCTGCTAAGGAGCTCTGCACATGGAGAGGCAGCTGGCAATGGCCAAACACTTGGTCACTGACACCTCAGCGGGAGACGTGGATTGAGTCCTGGTCTCATGGCCTGGGACTGTCCGAGCCCAGGTTGACACCAATGCAGTTTTTCTTTCTGTGTCATTTTCTCTCTGCCTTTTAAGTCATATGAAAAAAAAGAAAAAGAAACAACAAAAGACAAATTATACACTTTCTGTTGTTTCAGGATACTTAGAAAAAGAGTTAAGCATATCCTCACCAAACTTTGGGTCTCCAACTGAATACTTTAAGAATTATTAATACTCTAAGATTATATAGTTCAAAATATCGGTTCTATTTTCTAGCAAAGAACAAAACTTGTTGTGTATTTATTTTTATCTTTCTAACCCAAATAACCTAAGCTAATATACATAGAATATAAAAAATCTTATCTCTATGATTGCAGTTATAAGAATATTTTATATTGTGATTAAACAAAAATATTAATTTTCACTCACGCTAAAGCTCAAAATATTTTTTAAAATATATCTCAAAAAAGGAAATACTTTTTTCAGGATTTAGTGCGTGTCGGAGCATTCTTTATCATCCTTTATAAAATTCTACATATTTATATACTACAGTGCTATTTCAATGTATATATGTATGCAGCACGTAATAATAAACACTTTTTACATATCCGTCACATAAAACATGTATCATTTGTGTTGGGAGCATTCAAGTTGCTCCTTTTCTGTTAACATTCAGAGAACAGATTTTGTGAATTTTAGGTATAGTACTCCAATGATAAAATCACACTTGGTCTCTTCCTTCTCCCTTCTTTCTTTCCTTTTTATCTTTCAATGCTGTGTGATAACATATTCTGAATGTAGTTGTAACCACAGGCTCAATGCTTGTTTAAACCAAGTTCTACAAATGAAGGAACATAAGACCACTGCTATGCTGTGACCCGGAGGAGGTATGTAGACAGAATCAAATCCAAATGGTCTGCGTATCTTGCTACATATGCTCTTGTAGTCTATATATTACCTTCAACCAGATAAAATATCTATTTGTGTTTGCAGTCCAGCTTATTTTACTAAATGTTGTGATGGCCATGTGAATCCATTCATGTTCTTCTTACCAACCCACAATACATTTCACAATATTTTTTGTATGAGTATTTAACGAATATGACAAGCAATTTGCAAAATTTTAGATATATTAGAAGCATTTTCTCTTAAACTCTATTTTTTAGTATTGTTCCATAGTTGAGAGGGATGAACATCTGTGGGTGGCTGATTAGGGTTGGGTGGGTGGAGGTGCAGAGGAAAGTGGGTGGGACAATAGTTTTTTTCCTTTTTTCTCCTTGTGGATACAGCTTCCACATAGTTCTGCCCCCTTCCCATTTCTCACACAAACTGAATGTCCTGGCTCAGGTCCTCATAGCACCGAAGACCCAATCTTCTTGCACATCAGGAGGTGCTGTGACCTAGTGGAGCTGACACCCAATAATCCGCACCATGTCTACCACCAGCTCCTGCTTCTGTATGTGGCAGCATTTGCTGTAACCTAGTCTGGTTCAGCATGTTTTAGAAATACATCCAAGTAATGTACCATTGGCACTATCAAATCAAAGTTATAGAACACATGAATAAGAAAATAAGTGTATTATAACAGAGCCAATTCATCACCAGCTTTACAAATAACATGAATTGCAGATTTAGCAAAAAAAAAAGTAGTTAAAAATATAGACATAGTATCTTGGGGGATTTCTTACCAGCAGGGTCCCCGTGACCTCCAAAGGGATGTAGTGGTGGTGCTGTTCATTGGCACAAACCACCAGAGACAGTCTGAATTAGCATGCCTGTTTACTGGAAAGAAAGCACAAACTTTATATATATTAAGAAAAGGGAAGACAGAAGGGTGTCTCCTGACAGTCCCCTTACCCAACAAAGACACTTCATTTGGCTAGAAGGCATGTCTATCCTTCTAGACCATGCAATCACGCAGTAGTTCACATACAACATTCATGGCTAACAGGTATGTTGCAGGTCAAGTTTACCACATGTGGCTGTGGGTCAGCTGAAGGTCACACACATCATGTGCACCTGGCAGCCAGCGTGGGACCACATGACTTCCCAGAATGTCTGATCAAGGAAGTCCCAGCATAGCCCCTCCAGGGACAAAGGGAAACTGGGGTTGAGCCCACCGCTGTCACCTGTGTAGCCATGATTAGGTCAGGTTGAGGTCTCAGTGAGCCAAGACCATTGCCAGGGGTACCCCTGGGGACATGGTGTTTGTGTCCCTATGACCTTCTACATTGGCCAAGGAGGCAAACATTCAGGAGTGGTCTCTTATCTCACAATAATACAATATCATATTTAGCTCCATGAGTAAATCCTTGTCTTGCACTAACTGGGATCACATATGGGTTTCGGCTTGTGTCCCAGTTGCTCCACTTCCCATCCAGCTTCCTGGCTGTGGCCTGGGAAAGCAGTCAAGGATATCCGAAGCCTTCGGACCCTGCACCCTCATGGGAGACCCATAGAAAGCTCCTGGCTCCTGGTTTCAGATAAGTTCAACTCTGGCTATTGCAGCCACATGAGAAATGAGCCAGCAGACAGAAGATCTTTGTCTCTCCTTCTCTTTTTCTATAAACTGCCTTTCCAATAAAAATAAATGAATTAAAAAATTAAAAAGAAGGGGGGATTTACATGCCTAGGCAACCGCATCGTGAAAAATAAATATATGCTTATAAGTAAAATACAATTGGGAGAATTACAATAGAATCTGATATAACAATCTTTTGAAAATGGTAAACTGAAACAAATGAAAATAGCAGACAGAAATACCAAATCCATTGGGAAAATAGAAAACATAAGGAGATTTTATTTCAAGTTATACTGCCAGACTCCATTGGAAAAGATGAGGTCATGGACAGTTTGAAGTTAATGTTGTTTGCTGAGATTATGAGCTAATGTCACTTGTGAAAAGTTAGGGCTTAAAACAGTCATTCTGTGAAGGATGCTATGCTACCAAGTGTTGTCAGCGGAAGCCATTCGCCTTTTTTGACAGAATTCACTTGGAAAATACTCAGGGGTGCCATGGGAAGCGGCCAGTGGGGAGATGCAGTGGTGGCTGACTGCAGCATTCCACATAAACCTGCCAAATTCACCCCAGTCATATGAAGAAAACCCTTCCTGCATTCCCTTTCATTCAAAAACTTTACAGTACATCACAAGCAAAACAGAGAACTTTGGATTTTCAACTGAAAGCCATAGTCCACACTGAATGAGGTCCACAGATTTGACCATTTAACTACTTCTCTAAAGATATTTAAGCACCTATGTAAGAATTTTTTTAAAAGGTGGGGATGTATTTCTGTTTAGCAATATATTGCCATCCTCTTACAAAAATGCCTATCTTACTTTTCTTGGAAGGCAGAGCATCATGCAGAGATCTTCTGTGCACTCTTCTGTAGCATGCTAGGCTGGGCTGGTTTGAAGCTAGGTGCTAGAATGCAGCGGATGTCTCCCAGCAAGTTAGCATGAAGCATTCAGATAGAACATGCTTGAGATACTACAGAGGAGTCACAAGGCTCTACTCCAGGAGTGGATCCAAGGGCCCTACTCTCTCCTGGGACCCACTCAACTCTGCCTGCCCCCTTCGTGGTTTGTTATGTTAAAGTAGAAGGTCTTCATAATTATTCACATAAATACATCGTTCCATATAGAATGTGAATCATGCATTTTAATGTTGGAAAGTTCAACGTAATATGTGGAGAGATATCAGTTTAGTACTAAAAAGGAACAGAATCACAACATCATTATTTTTTCACACCAGAATACCTGCTTAGAAAACCATACCGGTATAAAATAAACACTCATAAGAAGTAATGCAGGTTTGGGTATTGGGTACAACAATTAACAGCCCATTTAATTCTGCTAATCCATATCCTGGATAGTGCTATAACTGAGTTAGTGGTGGGTCTCTGATTCATGTGGGAAACCTGTACTGAGTTCCTGGCTCCTGGTTTCTACTTGAGTCAGTTCCAGTCACTGAGGTCCTTTGAAGTGTAAACAGTAGATGAGAGCTCTAATCCTAAAAGCTCCATTTCCCATCCAGTTCCCTGCTTGTGGCCTGGCAAAGCAGTTGAGGATAGCCCAAGGTCTTGGGTTCCTGTGCCCACCTGGGAGACTTGGAAGAGGCTCTGTGTTCCTGGCTTTGGATTGGCTCAGCTCCGACCGTTGCAGCCTCTTGGGGAGTGAACCATCGTATGGAAGATCTCCTCTCTTTCTGTCATCCTTTCTGTATATATATAAAAATTAGAAAAAAACTTTAAAAACCAGAAGATATATTTGGTAAACAAGTTAAAATTACTCTGTGAATCAGACTGTTAAGATTATCCAATTTCTTTAAGCAGTAAATAAGATTCTATTTAAGAGAACCACTCTGAATACATGCCATGTTCATGAATGTTATAACTTAATCATCATAAGTGTTCGTTATAATGTAGATCTTGCTAAATTTGTTTAATGTTGTACAGTGATTTGAAATACTTGTGGAAGAACTAAAAGCTCATCACAAAAATATAAGATTTTAACAATGTGGTTCTGCTGATACACTTAGTAAATTCTATAGCACTGATTAACACTAGGTCAAAATGCATTAACGTGTTCGCTTATTGATGATGCATTCTAAATCAGAAACTTGCATTGTTTAGTCAATGAAGATTTAAATGCATTTATTTTACTTTGAAAATCAGTTAGAGAGATAAAGAAGACAGAGAGATGTTCCATGTGTGGGTTCAGCCTTTCTTACCCTGCTGAAAATGCTGCAGTGGCCAGAGTTGGGCTTGTCTGAAACTGGGAACCACGAGTTTCTTCCGATTCTTCCATGTGAGCACAGTGGGCCCCACACCACAAGCTAGGAGTTGGATCAGGAAACGGAGCAGCTGGAACATGTGGCAGTGCCAAAATGGGATGCGGCTGGGAACAGGCAGAGGATTAGTCTACTGAGCCACCACACTAGACGCTGGTTGACAAAAAATTGAAAATATTGTCAAAGTATAAAGAAAATCAAATTGTATCCTACCTTAAAATAGATTCAAAGTGAAACTTATACATGAGTTTCAAGATAAATGTGGAAATTCAATATTTAATCTTAAAAAGAATACATTTGTAGAGAATGCACTACGAATTGAGTAACAAAATTACATTTTAGAAAGTAAAATTGAATTCTTAGCACATATTTTAAAATACATTTGTTGATTTCAATAAAAAGAATGCTCTTGAGATGTGCTTGGAATCTATTTATATAATACATGATCATTGGTGACAATTTGTAGTTTGTAATGCCAACTTGTATCACCTATAATAGATTATCTCCATTTATTCATATGCTCCTTTGAATTTAAATCATTTTTAATCTTTCCCACCAAAGACCTTGTTTTATATAATTTTATTATTATTTTTGTATGCCTTATTGAAGCACTTTTGTCTGAATTCTCTCATGTTTAATATAATGTTGATAATACTGTCAAATTCTAGAGTTATTATGAAGTAAATACACTGGAAAAATGATTAAATACCAAAATCCTGTAAGAATTTTTGATACTGAAATTTAATGAAAATTGGGAAATAAAAAATTTGGTTACATCAATATTTAAAAACAGGAGACCATACCCATTTAGTAACTAGGTAAGAGATTACCTGATGATATTTTATCCCATAAAAGAGGTAAGACTTAGGAATTAAAAATACCATGTTTTTCCCCTATTTGCCAATATTTCAAGGAAACAAAAATAAAAGTGGTCAAGTATAATTCTATAGGAAAGAGACATGACTGATCGCACAGTGCCTGCAGGGTGGAGGCAGCTCGGACGGGGAGCGATGAAGACACAGGGATATTGAGAAAGAAAATGACTTTCCATATGTCTCAACAGTAGACACGTTAGACAATAAAAAATTAAAACATCATTATCAGGATGAAAAGAGGCGAGAGCCATTTGCACTTTTGAGGGAGAAATGATTGCTATTACAACTCTGCCAGGCAGTTTTGCAGTTCACATTAAAAATTGTTATGCTTATAATAAACCCTTGTAGTGTGTGCTGTGGGTATCTACTGAGAAAACCCCAATACTGTTGCATTTTAGAACTTTCATGATGTTATTTTGCTAGTGCGCTTATGTGAGTAGAAACACTGCTGAGCTTAGTGACCATGTAGAGAGCAGGCGAAATAATACGGGAAGGAGATTATGTAGGTTGTGGCACGGTTAGCAATAACAAGCAAAACACACACACATAGTTGCAATTATAGAAATGTTTAAATTGTAATATTAAATTTAAATACTAAATACAATTAAATCAATAACATATTGCCGTTAAATTGACTACAATACTCGTGTTGATAAATGGACATTTACCCTCATATGGTTACACGCAGTAAGTAGAGTGGAGAGGAAAAAACAGAAGACTGGGCATCATTCAATGCTAATAAAATGGCACATAATAAGGTGTACGATGATTACGGTTGATATAATCAGAAATATGGAAGATCGAGATTTAGTCTGTGGCTTCTGGTGTTCATCTCGCCTGCCTCGAGGTTCGCAAGTGTGCGAATCAATCAGCCAACAGATGATCTCCATCTTTATCTTGTCATTGCTCTGTGTTACATATAAACAAAAATAAACACATCTAAAAATTCTGGGTTATTTTTTGATGTTGAAAATAATATAAAGTATCTGATGAAAATAAATGAAATTGCAGTTGGTGGATGGCAAGAACAGAGTGTAAGGAACTGAC
Source organism: Ochotona princeps (assembly GCF_030435755.1). Lineage (NCBI taxonomy): Eukaryota > Metazoa > Chordata > Mammalia > Lagomorpha > Ochotonidae > Ochotona > Ochotona princeps. Next base: position 20,828,264 of record NC_080834.1, on the reverse strand, counting down.
AAATGGAGACGATCGCACTGCCACGCGGGGTTCTAAGATGGACAAATGCCAACGTAAGTCAAATAAGACAAATAGTTCAGAATCTAACCTTAAGCCATTCTTTTAGCATATTTTTCATCTTGAACAATATCATTCATTTATCTCAGGTGTTGTTTTCATGAGCTGATATCGGCTTTAAATTGTAGTCATGATTAACTTTTTGGAGTGATACTAATTTTGAAATTGTATACATTTTAGTATTGATAATTTTTACATATTTAATTAGGGTGCAGAGGATCAAGTGCTAGAGGAAAATGAGTGACACCGTTGTTTGGACATTCTTTTTCTTTTCTGTGTCTGGAGAGAGGGGAGAGATGAAGGGAGAAGCCACACCCACCCTCCCAGCCTCCCAGCCATCCCAGGTTCCCTGACGTGGGGCACACTCAAGTGGTTTTTGTAGTTCAACAGTTCTGAATTGCTGCCAACCTCACCATTCCAAGCAGGATGAGATCTCTCCAGATTCCACCGGCTGACATATTCCACTTTAGAGTCTCCATTTGCCCAGGTATTCACTGCCAACTGTGTGTTGGGGTAGTTGATCGATTTGTTCTATCATCTGTGTTTTGTTATATGTGTCCTCTGTAGGCTCAAGTGTACTGCCATATCCTCCAAGTGCTTCTGGATATATATACACATACACACATATGTATATATGCACATATACACATACATATGCACATATATACAAACAGACACAGATATGCAGAGAGGAAGAAAGACAGAGAGAAAGATCTTCCATCTGCTGATTCATTCCCCAAGCAACCGTAACAGCTGGAGCTGAGCCAATCCGATGCCAGGAGCCAGGAGCCTTTTCCAGGTTTCCCACACAGATGCAGGGTCCCAAGGCTTTGGGCCATCCTCTACTGCTTTCTCAGGCCACAAGCAGGAAGCTGAATGGGAAACAGGGCCACCTGGATTTGAACTGGCCCCCATATGGGATACTCGGACATGCAAGGCTAGGACTTTAGCTGCTAGGCCACCGCACTGGGACCAGAAAAAATATGTTTTATAGAATACTTTTTTAAAAAAGATTTATTTATTTTTATTGGAAAGGCAGATATACAGAGAGGAGAGACAGAGAGGAAGATCTTCTGTCTGATGATTCACTCCCCAGGTGAGCGCGATGGCCGGTGCTGCATCAATCCGAAGCCAGGAACCTGGAACCTCTTCCAGGTCTCCCACGCAGTGCAGGGTCCCAAGGCTTTGGGCCATCCTCGACTGTTTTCCCAGACCACAAGCAGAGAGCTGGATGGGAAGTGGAGCTGCCGGGATTAGAACCGGCGCACATATGGGATCCAGGCGTGTTCAAGGTGAGGACTTTAGCCGCTACGCCACCGGACCAGGCCCTAAAAAACATTTTATAAGATAAAATCTATAGAGGGTTGTGACTTGCCCTATTTGGTGGTAGGTAGCTTATTTCAGAAACCATTTAAATATAAGGGAAGCCTAGGCCTCAGCATTAGAGAAATGATTGCTATGAATAACCCAGTGTGGTTAGGGAGGACGGTGCCTAATCTCTGATTGTCAAAGGAAATCAATCAACATTTGTACCTACTTGTATATAGCAGAATTGGGGTTTTGTGCAATTTTTCACCCTTATAAAAATAAAACCTATGTATTATCTTACTGAAGGGAAGCCTCCTCAGCTTCAAAGGAAATAATAACTCCCTTTGAGTTTCCCCTGACCCCTTAAAAAACAAGAAAGAAACAAATCACCCTGAAATGACCTTATTTGTAGAAGAGAATGACCTATATACATGGTTGACCCTCTAGGTGTGAGCTTTACTGCTGTCCAATTCTAAATTAAATGTATTTTTGTATTTTCTTATCCACAAATCTATTCTGAAATTTTTATTACATTTAACTTGTATCTTCTCAATATTTCTGAACTGTGGTTGAAAACTTGGAAATCAAAACAAAACAAAACAAAAAATCCTGAGGAGAACCAGGAAATTCTTTCTTTCTTTCTTTCTTTCTTTCTTTCTTTCTTTCTTTCTTTCTTTCTGCTTTGCATGTGAAAGTTTAAAATTACATAAAACCCAACAAAATACAGAAACAAGAAATATATATATATATATATATATATATATATATATATATATATATATATAGTTAACTGAGGAAGACATCAAGGAAATGGACGGCACTTGTGTCCATGCCGGAGCACCTGTCAGGTCCTGGCTCCTGGCTTCACTGAGCTCATCTCTGACCACTGTGGGCACTGTGTCCTGTGTTGGAGCATCTGTCATTGGCCTTTTCTCAGTGATATACTATCATTTTATATTTTGTTTTAAAGATTTATTTATTTTTATTGGGAAGACCAATTTACAGAGAGAAGGATAGACAGAATGATCTTTTGTCCACGGATTTACTCCACAATCGGCCACAACAGCGGAATCTGAGCTAATCTGAATCCAGGAGCCAGGAGCTTCTTCCAGGTCTCCCAGGCAGGTGTGGGGTCCCAAGCCCTGGGCCATCCTTCATCGCTTTCTCAGGTCACAAACAGGGAGCTGCATGAGAAGTGGAGCAGCCATGACATGAACCTGCACCCTTATGAGATCCTGGACACATGCTATGTGTGGTCCTCAGCCACGAGGCTACTGCACCAGGTCCAATCATTTTATATTTTCTAAGATTAATTTGCTTTTAAATGCATTGGGATTGTGGGCTTCAATTTTTGCATTTGATAAGGCAGTATTTTGGATATGCAACAAACAAAACAACAAAATGAACTGGCAATTATTTCATTGCAAATTGATCCCTTTATCAAATGAAGATATTTCACCTCACCTTTCTGTCTATAACTATCATATTGCCATGTATCCTTTTCACCAGCAGTGCTTGGGTTTCAGAGAACTCATTCTGACAGCCACACGTATCTGTTCCGAATGAGACCATGACTTGATGCCTTTTGTCTGTACGGAGATTAAGGGCTGTGCAGCTCACAGCTCAGCTGCTTCTTACACAGAGAACAGTTTGCATTTTTGGGGGTGGCTTAGCAACTTGGTGCATTTGGTGACTAGCCCCTTATCATCTGCTTAAATATAAAAACCAGAACCTGTATGGAAACATGAAGTACAAGCAGGAGATTGAAGTATTTACTGAAATTCTAATTTGTAATCATCTCCTTTTTATGTATTTCTGTAAAACCCCATGTCTAATATATAAATTTTACCCTAAATGGAAAGATTGGTGTGGAAATATCATCAATGCTTTATACTTAAACCAAATGACCTGGGAAAGTAACAATAAATTAAGTCACTAAGAAAATAATATGCATTAATATGTGAAATGTTGTAACTTGCAGGATTTAAAAGCAATAAATCTAGGGTCAGTAATAGAGCAATTTGAAATAACATTATTTGTAATGTGCTAGCTGTAAGTACTATAAATACTTGGTAGGGAACTATATCACCCCAGAATAGTTTTCCATTTTAATGCTGGAAAAACCGTGAAAAGGAGGTTATATAATCAAGGTACAAGATGATTCAGAAACTAGGCTACAACAAGGGATGTAATCAAAGGTTCGGCTGAATTTCCTTGCTGTTTCTCATTTCACTGAAGCAATTCAGTTCACTGAGAGTCATTAACTAAAATGGAGCTCAAAAGTCAGCGCAATTACAAGAGGCAAATGTTGAGAGAAGATTTAAATGTGTCCTAAAATGAGACCTTGCTCCTGGTGGTATGTGATGTGTCAAGTCAGTGCTTCCAGTTCAGCAACTTTTCCTAAACTCCTAATCATTGCTTCACTTCGCCTGTGCAGAGCTGAAAGTAGCACTGAAGTCCAAGACCACCTGGCATCTAACCGCTTGGAGTTCAGCAACTATTTTTGGGGTCTAGCATCTAATCTTTCAAAATCAGCAAATTTCTCTTTAGACTTTACCCCAAGAGTCATGATTAACCCTGAGGTCTGAGTGTCTATTCTAATTCTCCACGTGGACTCCTGTTACACCAATTCCTTGTATATATCTAATTATGTATGTATATTATAATCAGGAAATTGTTCTCCGCAGCTGGAAACAGGGGAGTGAGGCTATGGAGACATTTGTCTTTAGTGGGACTCTGAGGAAATTTGATATTTAAACATGCTAGAAGAATGATATTCTCACCATCTCCCTTTATCTTAGCTTTAGTTAAGATAATTGCTAAGGTCAGAGATACTTATTCATAACTCTTTATTATGTTTCATAATAGTTATTGCATTTGCTTTGACTTGTAATTCAAACTCCAACACCTGTAAGTTTATTTTAGATTGTTTGCAAATAAGTTACTGGTTTTTTATGCTCTTCAAACTTTAGGGATACATTTTTCAATATACAATTTCAGATTATACGTACTTGTGTGTGTGTGTGTGTGTGTGTGTGTGTGTGTGTGGCTTTCTCTCTTACTATATATCCTCCATCTGTTAATAATTAAGCGTACAGTCATCTTGCAATTACTGGGACAAATGCACTGTTTTTCTTAATAGAGACCCCCAGATATCTGCAGCACACCTAAATATTTCTTCCATGTTTTTATTCACTTGATTTGAAAAGATGTTATGATTTAATTTTTACACATTACAGTGATATCCATGTCTATTTTAGAACAGGGTTAAATGGAAGGGATTTGGGATTTTCAGATTTATGTGTTTCTTGATAACCTTTAGCTGAATAGGTGAAGGAAGGCAGGGCAGCACGGGGTGACCTTGGACATCTTTCTGAGCGATAAGTGCCTCCATTGTCTAGATACTGCTAACATGGCTGTAACAAGATCAAACTGCTTGAAAGAAGTACACATACCATGATGCTAAGATAGATCCCTTTGTGTAGACTCTTTTGCAAATGACTAGAAAGAGAAAGTATTACTTTTGTACTTGAGAACATGGGGAATAGTCATCCATAAACCTGCAACTATCAGCAGTAGTCTCAGTGAGCCAACATTCTCCCGATGACAGCACCCTAATTCCTGCCACTGAAATAGCTTTCATATTGTTTCAATGGAATAAGTCCATGTGTCCCTCAAGGCCTTATGGCCTTATGCCATATAGGATAAACCTCTATTAATGCTTCCTCCATTGCTGCTACTCTCACCCATTCTTAACATTCTTCGTACAAAGTACTAGAATGTCTACCTCGTGTAAAATTGGCTCACTTGTTTAGCAGCTTTGGAGAATAACTTTTGACAACAACTTGATGTCATCTCTGAGAATCTCTGCTAGGATACTGAAACTTCCCGGGACTAGTGCGGAGCAGTGTGTGCTCAGCTCAGTGTCTCCAGCTCTGCCTGAAGGGCGATACTGGAGCTGAGTGACCCTCAGCTGGCACCTGCCCTTCCTGAGTGCAGCATCCACAACGCGCTGTGCCGACGCTTGCGTGTGGGAAGCACTAAGAGGGGCTGATGATGAGTGCTCAGGACACGGAAAACAACTGCACAAACGAAAAATTCAATTATGTACATTCTAACACATATGAAAACCTATATAAATGGTGTCTCACTGAGAGAAAAATGGGCATCATAAATGATCTTAGAAAAATCATGTTTATGTTTTTTAAAAATCGTAAAATTAACTCTATTTTAAATGGCATGCAAGAAAGTCCAATGGATTAGAAATCACTAAAAGGTGAATTATGCAATTACTAAAATATGACACCTGGGGAAATTCTTTTAATATGTTTGTATTTGGCCTGCACTATGAAGGCAAGCATTGTTTCACAGCAGAGTAAACTATTGCTTGAGATGCCCACATCACACACCAGCTCTGTTCTAACACACAGCTTTGGGAGGCAGCAGATGCTGAAGCAAATGGGCAGGTCCCTACCACATACGTAAGTCACCCAGGTGGACTTCTGGTCCTGCCTTCAGCCGGAGCAGGTGGAGAATGACCCAGCAGGTGCAAGTCAGTCTCTTTCTCTACATTTCTCATTCTCTCACTTTTTAAAATATATGTAAGCAAAGAAATGTCTTTAATATATTTAACCAAAGAAATATTTAGAAACCATAAAATGTACAACATCAAAATTTGCGGGATAGTTTCTTAGTATATCGCCAAAAGAATGGCCAACAAAAGAAAAATAATCAAAGTTGATTTATACCCTTAAAGCTTGTGCACAGTAAATAGGCTATTAAAGAGTAAAGGGAGAATGAACGCATATATTGGGAAATAATATATACTTACCATATATAACTAAGTGTATATACGTGTGTGTATATATACATATAAACATACATATATATAAGTGTATATATATATATACATAGGCTGATATCAAAAATACTGAAATCAAATATCACAATAATAATAAGAAAACAATCCTATTAAAATTAAAGAACCTGAATAGACACTTCTGAAAAAAACATTTACAAGTAATGAGCAGTTACACACACACACACACAAACACACACACACACAAACACACACACACACACATAAACACACACACACAAAAACTTTCAACATCAGGAAAACTGAAATTAAAACCAGAATGAAAGGCAGATATTTAATAGGATGGTTAAAATATCTATGTCCCACATTGAAATACCTGGGCTCAGTTCCTAATTCAAGCTCCTGACTGCGATTATTGCTAATACAGCCCCAGAAGCCGGTTGACGCCAGTTCAAATCCTGCTGCTCCACTTTCAGTCCAGGTCTCTGCATTTGGCCAAGGACATTGATCGATGATGCCCGAAGTTCTAGGACATCCTCCATTATTACAAGATACTGTAAGAATCTCATGACGTCTGGTTTTGGCATTGCCTAGCCTCATCATTGAAGACTAACCAGTGGTGGAAGACCTTTCTTTCTCTTCTCCTTTGTCTTTGCTATTCAGATTTTTCAAATGAATAAAGACATAGATAGATTGATAGATAAATACAAATGTTTACAAGCAGGGCCTCTGACCAGCCCTCAAATGAGATGCCAGCATTGCAGGCTGTGGCTTGGTTTGTTTCGCCATGATAGTGTCTCTATTCCCTTAATTTATATTGTAAATTTCACAATCTTTATATATATCTTTTGAGTCAGGACTGTTATGGGATATGATTATAAATAAATACACACATGCACACTTTCATCTTCTTCACTGTCAGAAACCAATTGCTCAATTTCAGACAACAGGGAACTTCATCTGATTTTCCACAAAACTTCAGATCATGCATTATAAATGACCCGTTGGGATTCTATGCCACAATTCCATGTTGGACTCATCTAGGTCCACAATGAGAAGTAGGCTTCAACAATTCATGATTAGAAACACTTCATAATAAAGAAGGCTTTACTTTGCCAGAAAATACATTATAGTCCAGAACTTGGCACTTAAGTCAGCCAGAGCTGCTGGATCAGTGGTTCAATTCCTTCTAATCCTACTTGTCACAGTGTGTTATCCCTGCACAGCTGATATGGCTAATTGAATTCTATAGTTTCACAGGGTTACAGAAGTGCCCTCATTTTTAAGTGGAGTTGGGTCTTGGGATGAATGAAAGAAGTTTCAATGCTCAGTAGAAATGAACACAATTACTTCCCTACCTAGGCAGGGCTTTTGGGTGGCCTTGAAGACCAAGCTGAGTGCTGTTTGCATTCCTGGTTCTGACAGAGCTAGACCTTGTGTTGTGTGAAGTATGTTGAAGCAGTCACCTCTGTCTCAGAGCAGAATTTACAGGTGGACCTTGGGTCTTGTCCAAGAGCTATTTGAAAGTCTGAATAAGCCCACATTTGTCACTGTTCTCTACTGAAATGAACAATATCCTGTGTTATTGGTATGGACTCGACAGCTATTTGGGGTTGGTCCTCGAAGCTGCATGGCTATTGATTCAAATCAGATATGACTTAAACGACTTCTACAGTTGGCCAACTTGACTGTGTTGCTTGTGATTGCATGAGAGCAGAGGCAGAGCTGTCTCCATTAGCTACATATTAATTACTGTGAGACCCTCGCTTTCCTGGTAACTGATCCCGCGTTGTCTCGCCCTTGGATTAACCCCAGCTTTATCCATCAGGCAATGAGCAGGTTTCCGGAGAAGCACCCATGACTGCAAGGGAAGCCTGCCTGTGGTCCTCTTTTCCTACATTGGCAGCTATGGATACTGGGAAATTCTGTCTTCACAGTGCTATGCAAACTTAGAAGAGAGAGAAATATGCAATTAAAGTAAAACCATTTCTTAAAGGGATCAAATGTAGTTTTTCCCTAGATTTATGAGATCCAGATGGCTATTGCACAGATATTCTAAAATGTTACAACAACACTCCTGTGTGTACTGCACCACTAAGACAAACAGAAGACTGAATCATTCAACATCATCTAAACAGAACGACTGAGCCATTCAAAAATAATGTATTATGGATAATTGCTAGTTAAAACACAAAGGGAATAAAAATAATCCACACAATTAAGAAAGAAAACGGCAGTATATATAATTAATGTTAGTCTAGTATGAATCTTATTATGAGAAGCAAATCAATAGACAGAAGTTACCCAAGCAGAAAACTGGATAAATTATGAATATGCGTTATTAACAATAATATGAGAAAATGCTCAACTTCTTTGTAATCATAGAAAAAAGCGAATTTGTCACAATTAAATGCCATAGATTTATTAAATTGGTCAAATTAAGTTTATAAATGGTGAATATTGATGGCAATGTGGGTGAACTTTTATACATTAAAATTTATTCATAAATTAATAAAAAATGTTAAATTGACACAATGAAATTTTAAAAAATATTTGTCTATCTATTGTTAGCATTTTCCTTGTTTTCTTGATTGTTTGGGGAAGTATATACATACTTGATCAAGGATCTTAGATCCTAATTCATACAGTAGCAATCTATCTCCAAAAAATTTCATAATTAATGAAAGAATGTATTAATAGATTGCAGCAAAAAAATTAGATCACTTAAAATAATGGAAAGTAGATAAGCCAAATAAGAGATTGCATAATTTAATAATACAATTACTTTATAAGTTAGTATAAATAGCAAAACAGCAAATGTGAACGTCAAGATGTATTGCATCTTAACAAAGTCAGACAAATGGACAAACATGAGGTTGGACGTGACTAGTTCTGATGGCCATTTTAACTTTGGTAATTCATTCATGTATTCCATTCACCACTCTTTATGCAACACTTTGTGCCTACGAATAAATTATTTTAATCTTAAAACTTGAATAGTATTAAGTAAATATGCAATACAATTTTGAATCGAGTTTTAAAATGTTTCTTATATTTATTTTGCTATTGCTGAGTTTCTGAAGTTCTTTAGATATATTCCCGAGAGATAGCTTCATCATACAGTAGTTCAATTTTTATTTGTCTGAAAATTCTCCATGCTGACTTCTACAGTGGCTAAACTAGCCTGTAATCCCACCAACACTGGACCAGGGTACCTTTATCCCAACATTCACATCAGGATATGTTGTTAGTAGAGTTCCAAATACAGGCAAATCTTACTGAGGTTAGGGAACACCTCATTGTGAATCTCATTTGTATTTCCTGATAGCTAGGGAGCCTGAGAGTCTTATCCTGTGTCAGTTAGTCACCTCAATTTGTTCTTTTGAAAAAATGTTTGACCATTTCCTTTGCCAGCTTCATCACAGGGTTGTTTGCTTTGCTGTACTTGAGTTTCTGAAGCTCTCTATACATTCGGGATCTTAGTCCTCAGTTGGATGTATAGTGTGCAAAGATTTTCTCTCGTTCTGTTGGTTGCTTCTTCAGTTTGTGGAACATTTACTCTGCTTTGCAGAAACCTCCATTTGATGTAGCCCTGTTTGTTTATTTTGACTCTGTCTGTGCTTTGGGGGACTTTTCTAAGAATTAACGTTTCAAACCAATGCCTATACTGGCTTTGCTGGTTTCCCTGGATACGGGAAAAAGAAAAAGAAGATTTGGAAACAATGGTCTCACACACTTTCCTGTAGTCCTTGGCCCTTCACACCCTAGTCAACTTTGTAAACATCGTCAAAAATATTTATTTTTTTAAAGAAAGAGATTCTTTTCTTTCTCTCTGCTTCTGTGTGTGTTTGTCTTTCTCCAACTCCAACTTTCATGTTAATAAACATTTTCAAGATCTGGTTATAGTTTACTTAACTTGCTCTAAACAGGAATAGCTGTGATTGGATACAAGTAATTGGAATGATGCCTCTTAATGCATTTTGTTTCAGGTAAAGATTTTCCGATCAAGTGGTAATCCACAAATGGCTGCATTGGCCACAATCCAGCCAAGGCAAAGCCAGGACCTTCATCCAGAGCTCCCGCACAGATGACAAAGCCTAAGGTTTAGGCCACCTTCAGCTGCTTCTCCCTGGCCGTTACCAGGGAGCTGTGTTGGAACTGGAATAGCGGGGACAAGAGCCAGTGCTCAAATGGGATGTCAGCCTTACATGCAGCTTTGTTACCTGATTTCAGCCCCAATAATGACACATCTGGTGAAAATAAATGCAATGCCAATTCGTGTCTTCTGCTGATGTAGCATGACAACAAGGAAGGGTCTGCTCCCCATCCTTTCCTGTAGTTACAGGAGAAAAACAAAGAGAATTATCCTACCCACCTTACCTTTGTTTCTCTCTACCCTAATCAGAGACCCGCGTGGACATTCACCCTCTCAACTATGCAAAAAGTATTAAAAGCAGAGCTAAAGATTGTTCAGAAATCATATTTTGCAAAAGACACAGCAGATGCAATGAGAAACACAATATTCTAGGAACATCAGTATAAGTTAAATGAAATGCAATGAATGCCAGTAAAAAAGAAGTAGGGACATGTTAAACATAAATACAGTCAGTGAAATAAATACAATAACGCGTATCTTAGGCAGGAGCAGAGTTTCATTTGTGCTTCTTTGTTTTTGTGAAAGCCACTGCTCTTTGCATTAGCCTGCATCCATTCTCATTTTCATTTTTGTTCATTTTTTTAAAAATTTTTGTAGTTAATTTTCACCATGAAACTCACCATGGCAGTTATGTTCAGGACTTGCAAGATATGGACATTTTGTAATTGCCAGTTTTGTAATTTTATTTTCTTAGAGGATAAAAGGCAAAGACGTATTGTTTCCAGTTTTACTGTTTCAAATTTTACTTGTATAATATAGGAAACTGAACCCACAAGAACCACTATAACATCTTTAATGAAAGTGAAACATATAAGAATGTCCAGCCAAAGCGACAGTGGGAGAATGCAATCATTTCAGTGTTTTAAGTCTCTGGGATATCTTCTTTATGCCAGACATCTGGCTGATTGAGGAGCATGAATAATGCTGATTGTCTACAGCTAAGAATATATTAACTATGCTGAAAAGACAGTGTTAAATAGAAGTGTGATTTGTAATTGCATCTACCTTCCTTTTGTAAATATTCATCTTTATAGACAGCAGTTTATAAACTATTTGACTTTAATAAAAGTGGAGATTCCAAGTATCATTACTTTCTTTGAAATTACTGTTTTTTAATTTTTTTTAATATATCAAAAAATGAAACTCCCATTGAGATCTCCTTGAGCTCACTTCTTTTACAAGGTGTATTAAAAGTGCCCATGATTTTCTTCAAGATCGTGAAAAGCCAATGACAATTTCATTTCATAAAATGATCTTGGAAGCTTAGTTTTTATTCACCCCTATAGAAATTTCCTGAGAATCAAGATAGCACAGCTTACAGAGATGCAGAATCATTAGCTGTTGTGAAGCAGAGAGGGCACATTCAAGGAAATAGGAAAAGACAGGCCAATGGCAGAAGGGCACGTGGGAACCAAAAGACAAGAAAGCAGCGGAGACAAGGTGTGGTGTTGCAGTGCCCAGATACCCCACTGGCAGTCAGCAAGCAGCAATCTGGGGTGAGCTTATCAGGAACTCAGGAGGTGAACCCAGGCAAAGAATGGCCTATCCTGCTGATCTATTTAATTCTACCAGGATTAGAGACAGAGCAGCAGACTCCAAATACTGGTGCGAGAACAGAGAAGATTTCACAGTCTAGACTCCAACAGAGTCTATTTTGGAGCCATTTTGTGTAGCGAGGCAAAGGCTGTATGATAGAACTATGCATGCACTAACCTGTGAGGAAAAATAATACCAACTGTGGCATCCTACATGTGAAAATAGGTCTAGACAGCCTTCACATTTAACAGGAAATAGGTTCGGGCAAGATCAGCACCAACAACAACCTAAATATTTAAGATACCTGGTGTCTTCCTGGTGCTCAAACCAGAAGTAGGGGAAAGGTTATACAGACAACACTGAAGCCACAGCTTGAGATCACAGGAGGTGGAGAGTGGTGATCCAGGAGCTAGGGCTATGGAAATTTAACCAAGATCCCATATCTGAAGTAGCACAACAGACTGCAAACAAAGAACTGGGTTTTAAATGTGAAAAGTAAAATTGGAATGTAGTCATGTGAGGGGTATTGCTTACAAACCTGCCCTAAGGAGAAATACCAACTAAGCACAAGGATCAAGAGCACAAGAAGACAGAAGCACAATAAATATTACTGAAGACCCCCCTGCAAAAGAGCAAAAGCATTTGCCAACCTCAGAGTTAACTGAGGAAGACATCAAGGAAATGGACGGCAAATAACATAATAAAAAACTTGTTATAAATCTTCTTATCAGCAACAAGAAGCACGTGCAGGAATTTAAGGTATGTGTCACACAGGGAATAACAACACTGAAGCAAAATCAAGCAGAAATGAAGGACAAAATTGAGCTAATTAAAAAAAAAAAAATCAGTGGGCAGTCTCCATGATAGAATAAACGAGGCAGAAGAAAGAATGTCAGATTTGGAAGACATTTTTTTTTTTTTTTTTTTTTTTTTTTTTTTTGCCACAATGGTCAAATAATCAAAAAGCTGCAAGAGGAACTGAGTCAAACCAAGATAAACGTTTAGGAATTGCCCAGAGCTCCCAACAGTGTTGACAAAAAGTAATCTTTACCACAACAAAAGATAATCAAGCTCTCTTCAGTCGATCATAGGGAAAAGGTGCTTAGGTGTGTATGAGAGATTTTTCCAAAAATAAAATTTCAACGAATATGTCTCTTCTAGACCTGCTGTGCAAATGATGCTTAAAGATGTTCTCTTGACCAAGAAAAGTAATAGTACCAACCAAAACCAAAAGCAAATGTGAACCCCCCAGGAAAAGGAAAACAGAAGATTACATCAAAAAACGAACAACCATTTCTAAAATGATATGAACTAATCGCCACCTATTCATATTAACCCAGAATGCCAATACCTTAAACTCATCAACCAAACATCATAGATTAGTACATTGAATCAAAACAGACAGCCCATCTATCTGTTGCCTGCAGGAGATACATATAACCAACAAAGATCAACAGAAGCTGCATCTCAAATATTTTGATGTTTTGTTTTCATTCTCATTTCTTTGATTTTTTTCTGATATTAAATTTTTAACTGACTTAAAGTCATACAGTGTCATCATTTTCTTCAGGATGGTTCTTTATTTTCTCTTTCATTTCTTTGGAGACACATCGGTCATTTGGTAGAATGTTAATTAACTTCGTGGCATTGGAAACTTCTACTTTTCTTCCTGCTCTAGATTTTGGTTGTGATTTTTCGTTTAAGGCGATTTATAGCAGCAGTGTAATGAAAACTATCGTATTCAGATGCGAGGATAAAATGCAATGGACATCTCTACTTCCAGATCAAAGACAGACTCCAAATGAACCTGTTAAATATATCTTGACAACAGGGTATTTGACACTCTGCCATTGTGACCTATGACTGTTTAAGAAGAGCTTTATTATTGCAATAATAAAGAGGAACTCAGTGGGTTGAGGGATTTCCCAGAGTCTATGGAACTGTATCATAAAATAATAATAATAATAATAATAACGCTGAAAAAGTTCATGCAAAACTGAAAGAAAATTTCCATTGGCATCATAAGACTGATAACTGTTCTTTATGTTACATATTATGTGTGGTCATTTTACTCAATCTCTTATTACAATGTTCTTATAATCTTTAACACTAATTCAAAGTATTTTAGTGAAAAAGACATATACCAAGGCAAATTTTCTTACATTTAAACCATAAGAATGTGAGAATAATTTTAGATTACAACTTTCATAATACATGCTAAAATTATGTTCCCCCTTCTTGGGTCACTATTCCCGTGGGAGGGCATGAAGACTGGGACGGGGGCTGGGATGGCTAGATAGAGAGGCACTCAACAACACCCGTGAGGGCTGGATGGTTGAGTTGGTTAGATAGAACTAAGCTTTAATACCCATTGACACGTACAAGAGCCAAATGGGATGGGGGACAGACTGGTCTTCTGCTATACATACTGGCAAACCAGGGTAGGGGGCGGGCCTGGTGGGGGTTATTGTGGGTCGCCCCGACTAGGCTGCAGCTCCCACTGGTTTGTGTGAGGGCCGAGTACGTGCTGGGCAGAACCAGACTGGACTGCAACACCCATTGGTTCCAGTGCAACTCGGGACTGAAAACAGAACCAACCCAGCAATTGCAACCACCAGCTGATCGGGGTGATGGACTGTGCCGGGCCCTGTGCTTGCTAGAGCATACAAGAAACTAGTCTGGGAATACCTCAAAGTTTCTTTGGAGATCTCCCTAATCGAACTGCTGGACTCAGAACTCTAATCAAGAAAAGACAGAAGACAGAGCAGATCATTCATTCATCTCAGCTATATGTTGGCAGCGATATATGGGGCAAACGGAGACTTTATGATGGACCATATCAATCAGTGGACGACCTCATCGAGCAAAACTGGCAGCGATTCATAACTGGAGAACTATTAACACCACTCGAGCACATATCTCAGAGCATGCCCCACATCCGGGACTCGGGGTGGGCGGGAAACCGGGTGGGGCTTCCCCCTCAATATCCCCCTTTACCTCAGATACATGATGGAAACAATGTGGACATAATAGTATTACCCACTTCCCTATCCCCCTGAACCTTTTTTTTTTCTTTTCTTTTTCTTTCTTTAACTGTAATTAACTATGTAAAGATTGTCAACAACACAATAAAATAGATTATAAAAAAAAAAAGAAATGAAGAATCTGTTTTACACATGTTTAAAATATTCCGTTGTTGTTGTTGACAAAATAGTAAAAATCTGAAAATTTTTGTTTTGCCTGACTCTCATAATCTCTTCCTGGTTTGCTCAATTTTCTTAATCAATGTAAAAAAATGAATTTGGTTAGATTACATGTTACAAGATACATACTGGAAGAGTGGTTTTAGACATTTGAAAGCTTAAAAGCATTTTTCCACATATGGCCTTCATGTGTTCTCTACAGCTGACTAAATTAAAATATAAATAAAAAGAGAAAGCAAAGGGCTCTGAAGCAAAATTATAATAGTGACAGAAGTCACAACATATTTTGGCTATAGCATTTTGTTCTTTCAGGGTTGAAATTGTGATCTTAAAATGATACCAAGATTGAAGAAATATTTCCAGCAGTTGCAAAGATATTGGGATTCAAGTAGACTTCAGCAATTTTGAAAAAGGAGAAATTGAGTTACACATGGCATGCATTGAAATACATTAGGCTTTGAGAAATGGAGATTGCTCAGGGCTTGTGAAGGAAAATGGGAAACTGTAAAATCTATTGAGAGTGTAACAGTCTATTCCATCAGGAGAGAATGCTTAAGATTACCTTGAAAGTGTCTCAGGGTTTGGTGAGTATTGCGTATCTCAGCAATTTAAAGAATTTTGAAAAAGAAAACCAAAAGAATATGAAAGTACAACATGCTGCTTTCAGATTAAATATCACATCAATGATCTTCCTAATGACAATCCATTGCTTAATTAATGCATAAATCTTGATGTCAAGAACATTTTATTGAAATAGATTCTTATTTCAAATCATGTACGTAAATTTAATATATTGTTAGACTTTTTATGAAGAAAGATAATTAAGATTATAATGCATCAGATGAGACCAGATTTTAAAGCAATGGTCATTTATGTATTAGTTTATTTTTATTCAGTGTAATTTAACTTCTGTCATCCTTGATATTTGAGCTACGACAATGAGTTAAAAAAATACACTCTGAAAAGGATAATGTGAGAGCAGACATACAGACAGCCTGAGAAACAATTATTAAATATAAAAAAGTTCATACTATACATGATGCAAATGTGGATGATTAAATCATCGAAGGGAAATGTTAACGTGTAAAAGTTCTTAATCACAATGTGAGTATTTTACTCATTGTTTCCTTAGTTACTTAGCTGTCTGGCATAAAAAGGGGGTTGCGATCATACTAGCCCTGTTGATAAGAACCTCTCATCCCGAACATTGCAACTCACCATTACAGCGAGGACAATTGATCCCCTGTCATTGTGCCATCCCCTCCAAAGAACAAACACTGACATACCAATCGCAATGAACTCTGTAGAGGACAGTGCTGAAGAGAAAGTAGTTTATGATAGAGCACATATTTACTTTCTTGTCAATAATGCCACAGCAAATTGTTCTAAAGTGGATCTTCATCATACATTTTATTGGAGCTGAGATGATTATTTCAACAAAGTTTTGCAGCAAGACAGAAACAGGCTGTTAAAATTAACTTCAAGAAACAACTGGAATTGTCTGAATTGAAAAAAAATACAAGCAGGCGATTACTGAAACATCAATACAGACTATTACAATATCAAACATCTAATTGAAGAATACAGATCATGTTTTAAATGAATTATTCTTACTGAACCCTGGAAATAGATTTTTGCCTGCTATTCAATTCATTTTGAAAGACAAAACTGATCTCAGGGCATGGACATTTTATTCAAGCATGCTATCAATGAAAAGCAATCTTGATGTTTCAAAAATGAGTTGTAAAATTTGAAGATTTTATTCCAATGAACAGGAAAAAAAAGCTAATCTTGTATCTCAAAACAGCACTTTCTATTATGGAAGAATAGCCATTTATGAACATGTCTGATTTCTATACAGTGTTTACCACTGTAATTACCAGCATATTATGCATATTATGCATATATGTGTTTCAACAAAAAAACAGCTCAAATAGGTACATAAATTCATACAATAAAAGTTGAACTCTGACTATAATATGAGGTTACCTGAAGATAGTAAGCTTATTTAATGGGATGTTACGTTATTTGAAAGGAACACATTTTTTTCAGTAACCTTGTATTCCAGACTTATTTTGCTAATTTGTTGTATTTATGAGATACCTACTCCAACTCTTAAAGGAATCTTTTCATTAGAGAAACTTCACTGTTGAGAAAGTACTTTTTTTAATTTGCTGTGAAAATCCAATAATGTCATTAATCAGAGTTTTAACCTACTGGTAGACAACTGCAGCTTGAAAGCTCAATGAAAGCTGTATGGAACTGCTAAAATAAAAGGGGGAGGGTTGATTACAGGGAATCTCACTAAGACACTTACAAATAAATGTATAGGTTTTCAAAGAAGCCCATAAAGCATTTAAAAGAATTCATAACGTTATACCTTACTTACTTTATATTAATTAGATTAAGAGGGAATATTTCAGAAATGCATTCACAGGGTGAAGAGGTAAGTTGCAGCTCATCATGCCGGATGTGAACAGCTAGAAGACCATGGTTAAAAGACACCACATAGGGCTTGGCGGTGTGGCCTAGTGGCTAAGGTCCTAGCCTTGATCCCATATGGCTGCTGGTTCTAATCCTGGCAGCTCCACTTCCTCTCTATCTCTCCTCCTCTCAGTATATCTGACTTTGTAATAAAAATAAAATAAATCTTTAAAAAAAAAAAAAAGACACCACATAGCTGAGATTGCTCTATAAGCAGTAATGAAATATATATACATGGGCCCGGGGCGTGGCCTAGTGGCTAAAGTCCTCACCTTCAAAGCCCCGGGATCCCATATGGGCGCCGGTTCTAATCCCGGCAGCTCCACTTCCCATCCAGCTCCCTGCTTGTGGCCTGGGAAAGCAGTCGAGGACGGCCCAATGCATTGGGACACTGCACCCGCGTGGGAGACCCGGAAGAGGTTCCAGGTTCCCGGCTTCGGATCGGCGCGCATCGGCCCGTTGCGGCTCACTTGGGGAGTGAACAGGCCAGGAGACAACTTCCCAGAAGTTTTACTAATTAATTCATTTGCATATATTGTTCTTATAGTACTGTTTGTTTTTAATAATCGATAGCTACAATGGATTAGTCATTTTTCCATGACAGTATTTTCTCACCACAACATTAATGAATTTTCATCCAGAATGTTGTCTTAGAAACACAGAAGATCTGGGCAGGCTATTCAGTGGGTAAATACTAATTTTTTTTAGAAGCTGGCCTTTATCATTGATGTTCAGTTAGATGTGCCCCACATTAGAGTGCCTGAGCTCAGCTGCAAGCCCAGCTCCTGACTTCAGCTTTCATCAATGCAGAGCAAGAGAGACGCTGGAAATTCTCTTATTAGAAGAGTTGTATTCAGTTAGTTACAAAGAATTTTGGTTGATGATTTACAGTGCTCGATTACAGATACTAGACGGGTAAGAAATAGACATAATTTTCTAATATAAAAACGTTGAACAATCATTTGAACAAAGTAAATATCAAGGCCCTATAAGAAAATTTTTTCAACAATTGTCATTCAGCGAAAATCAAATGAAGATAATTTAGGCATTATAGTAGTTTTGTGGTCAGATGCTGTACAAAATATAAATCTACAGCAAAAATTTATAAAGTAATTTCATTTTAATAAACACATGCAAATTATTTTTCTAGATTTCATGAATTGTTTTACAGAATTATCTTGAAACACTAAATCCTAGTGTAACTACTACTACACTTCACTTAGCGCAAGGTATCTGACAATTTTAGGGGCATGAAATAAAGCAAGGTGAAGATTGATTACAGTGCAGTGAGAATGAAGGCCTAGACAGGTCAAGGTAGGAATGATTGCTGATTATGCATACACCTAACAGCATCTCGAGAAGCTAGACAAAGCGTGTTAGGGAAGAAGGTTTCTATCAGGAATGACTAATACTGTTAGCCTTGGGAGCCAAGCTCTTGTCTAAGCTGAAGAGACAGATTGTTAGTGCAGAGTCAGTCCAGGCATCCATCTGGAGCTGTTGGTTCCCTGTTGCTTTCCAGTTTTTCTATTCAAAAATCAGCATTTCTTCTTTATTGAGCAAATGAAAAATAATTATAAATAATCTAAATGCACTTTCTAATTATTTTGTCATTAAAATTGATTTACATTAAAATCAAATTATAATTGTTCACTTTTAACAACTCATGAGGTTGAGTTTACATGTTTTTATAGTCTTCATAAAGACTGAAATCTTTTTTATTATTAATTAATTAGCTTTCATTTTCTTAAAAACTCAGTAGAACACATCAAAGGTTGAGAATAGGATGGTTACAGTTAACCGCAGCTTGGAAAAGACCTTACCAGTCACCTTGTTCAGCAAGCAGCCTTTACTCAGTCAATGCTTTTTTCTACTTTTTCCATTTTTTATTAGATTTTTGACAATTTTTAGTAGTTAATTAGGGTAAAAAGGTTCAAGGGCTACAGGAAAGTGGGTAGGACTATTATTACCCCACGTTGTTTCCTTCATGTATCAGAGGAAAAGGGGGTTTTAAGGGAGAAGCCCAATAAAGTTTCCCACCCATCCCAAGTCTCGGATGTGTGGCATGCTCTGAGGGTCTTGCTCAAGTGGTTTTGATAGTTCAACAGCTAGGAATTGCTGCCAATCTCGCCACTCCAAGCACGATGGGGTCATTGAAGAATCCACTGATTGACATAGTCCACCATAGAGTCTCTGCTTATCCTGTTTTGCACTGTGAACATATAGCTAAGGTGGTTGATTGACTTGTTCTGTCCTTTGTCTTCTGATGGTTAGGGTTCTGAGTCCGGCAGTTCAACTGGGGCGATCCCCAAAGAAACTTTGTCTGAGGTGTTCCCAGACCAGATTCTTGAAAGACTGAAATCTAATGTTCATGAAAACATTTTTATAAATTGGAATCTTTTGAATGATGAGTTTTATTTTATTTATGGAAGTTTAATTGAATAGGGCAGGAATATTTACTATTTCAGAGGATATAATATTATATGACTCCAAATTTCATCTTGTTATGTAGCTTAGCATATAACACATCCGTTTGTGCACACAAACATAATGAAAGCTTTCCATAGGAAACATTGTGATATAAAATCCTTAAGAGATTATAGTGTTCCAACCATGTAACCATTTAAGCAACACTATGTGAAATATATTGTAGATAATGAGCAAATTTTTGTTGGAGATCAACTCTGAAAAGAATTTGAAAATGATGAAGAGGGCTCGGTGTGATTGTTCAATGGCTAAAATTCTCACCTTGGACACTCCAGGATACTGTATGGGCACCAGATTGTGTTCCAGCTACTCTACTCACCATTCAAGCTCTCTGCTTGTGTCCTGGAAAGTAGTCAAGAATGGCTCCCCCTTGGAACCCAGTATCCACATGGGAGATCCAGAAGAGGCTTCTGGTTCCTGGCCTCAGATCAGCAATATTGGCCACTGAGGCCACTTGGGGAGTGAATCAGCAAATGGAAGATCTTCCTCTCTGTATGTCTGTCATTCCAATAAAAATAAGTAAATCTTAAGAAACAAAAGTTATAAAGAACGCAAAGTGGAAATTTAGACAGACATTATTTTTGCATGCTGTCCGTGATTGAACAATAAAAAACAAAGTGGTATCAAATAAACCGCAGCTAGGACACTTGGTAGACAATGCTAAATGCTGGTTCCTAGTAGGAATGGAATTTAAGTCATCTTGCTGTGGGCATTGGCAAGGTGAGTGAGAAACATTTACCTAGAAATATGTATGGAGGTAACCATAATGCAAAATTATTTTATTCTCTTAGAAGGTCATGTGATCCTAAAATAGAATGCAGAACAAGAGCAGAATATAATTGCTGAGTTGGTCTCAAAAAACGGTGGGCCTTCCAGGCCAAGTAGCCTAGTGGCTAAAGACCTTGCCTTGCATGTGCTGGGATCCCATAGTGAGCATGTCTTTCTGGCTCACATTTCTCTGTAAATGTGACATTCCAATAAAAATAAATATATCTTTTAAAAAAAGAAAATTGTAGGTTAACTGAGGCTTGTTATTTGGGTATGTCTGCGCTCACAATGCTCCAATGCACATGGAGAGAATCTCCTAAAATTCTGGAAGGAGAATTCATTAAATGCTCACTTCTATTTTTGAGGGGATGAAGTTCATTTGTGCTGGAATACTGTTATCTTCTCTTTCTGGTCAGCACATTCAACATCTATGTATAATATGCAGTCAATTATCGAGTGAAAACTAATTTTCACAAGGTATTTTTACAGCATGTGGGTCTATTTCATGGCCACTGATACTTTTTGCTGGTAAAAATTTCTACCCAAAGCTGACATGGGATATCATAGGAGTATTACGCCCTTAATTATAATAAATTAAACAGCTCTTTCCCCTCAAACAAAAGTCACCTCTTTTAATTGAATTCTCCTTACATGTTTTAATTGGTCTGATTTAATTGATAATTTATTGATGATCATCACAAGGTGATAATAAACCAGGCTACATAAAAATGAAATCTTAAATGGAAAATCCTTTGTATCATTAGGTTTCTGCTACCAAATTGTATCTTCATTTCTGTTAATCAAATCTGTGAATTCACACTTTCATGAGCGGTCAGTGTGTGCACAACTAATTTGACACAGGTCTTATAAACTCTGTAAATAAATTCATTTAAAGCTTTAATTATGAAGTACACTTTATGGCCAATAACAGACAATAGAAAAGTGCCACTTCTGAGAGAGAATTGTTAATGCCTACTGTGACCAAAAATTACAATATTCCCATATTTCAATTTGACTCAACAATAATGGATTTCCACCCACCTGTGTAATGTCTTCTGTTTTGAAAGGTTTGCTGTTTTTGTGGAAATATGTGACATGCTGCTGTGGTAGTGTTGCACTATAAAATAGTATGAAGCTGGTACAGAGAAATCCAGGAAGTGTGAAAGCAGCAGGAAGCCAGGAAACGGTCCATACTTGTTTAGTACCTGTGTGGAATCAGACTTTCTCTTTCAGCTGGAGCAGTTGTCTGATGACTTTTTGAGAATCATTGTCTATCAAGTGTTTGGGGTATTCTGAAGTACTATGTGGGTCTTTAAATTCTATCTTGCTTCGAAATTTACATCTTTTGTTCTTTATCATATCTTAAATCAACAGCTAATAAATTTATACATTGGGAGAGAGTGAGAGTGACAATAGAGAAATGAAGAAGAAATACAAGAAATAAGTTAAAAATGATATGATGTTATGTATAACATGTTATGTTATGTATGTTATATGTTGTGTATAAACTAAAATTGAAATGTCAATGAGGTGGTCACAGAAGGTGGTGAAGAACTCGCATTTACTTTTAACATACTGGCTACTCATTACTATGTCAATTAATTCCATAATGATGTAACTTTTTGCTGATGGTATGTTGGAGCTTTTAATTGATCAGGATGATACTCTGCTGGCTCTGTCTTCAGACCAGAGAGGGTATACCTAAGAAGCCGTTGAACTTGACTGGACAATAAGATGCTGGACTCTATGTTTGGTATATGCTTGCAATGGGGGATTCTCAACTGAACTTGAACTGTGGTTACGCAACAAGGTGGAGGAATCCACCATGGTGGGAGGGTTTGGGGAAGGGTGGGGAGAACCCAAGTACCTATGAAACTGTGTCACATAATACAATGTAATTAATGAATTAAAAATAATAAATAATTTTTAAAATGTTATAATTTATAGGCGTACAACACCTAAACATTAAGGTAATTAAGTGTATTCTCTCACCTGGAAATTGAAGGATAATATTAGGGACAATTACCTCTGAGTAAGAAGGACACAGGAAAGTACTGGACATGTCCGGGTAGTTCTGCTAGCAGTGCATGCTGTTCTACTTTTGTGAGAGCACAAACACAAGCCATTTACTCATGAAAGCCCTTCGGATCAGCATGCTCTCCTCTGTTTATCTGTTCTTAGCAGTGATGCATGAACAGCTTCAGAAACTCCCATGTGGAGTAAACATTGTTACACAGCAAGTTGAGCCTGCCCCAGTAACAATCGTCTCATATCAGAGTGCTGATTGACTCCCAGCTGTTGGACTTCCAGTCCAGCTTCTGTCAGATGTGCCTAAACGGCTAGGAAAGATGACTAGTTCAAGGGTTCCTCCCACCGATGTAACAGACTCTTGTGGAATCTCTACATCCCGGATGCAGACTGAACTACCTATGTTCTCTCTAACATAAAGGAACATCCATGCAAAATACAAAACACATAGATATTTGGTAAACACGTGTATATCTGTATTCTCATAGATCAACTGCAAAATGGAGACTGCACAGTGAAGAGGCATTACTCTACACATCTCTCCTCCCCAAAAAAGGACTCCGAGGGAACGAGTTAACCACACCTCCAAGAAGGATACTAGCTCTCCCACCGTTGCCTATACCTGCAATGCCATGTTACATTGAAATAGCAGAATGTTGGACTGGTGGCTGTTGCTGAAGGTTTACCCTATTGCAAGAATTTGTGGGAAATAGAGGACTGAGATGGTGCATATGGGGAGGAGGAAGACATGGAGGGTGAATCCCTACACCTACAGTACTATATATTGGAAAAGAATAAAGCAAATTAAAATTAAACCGGCGGGGTGTGTGTGTGTGTGTTCACATACATACTTAAAATTTAAAATCCCAGCGCTGTTCATCATCTCCTGTGTGCCCACTTGGTCAAAGTATCCCATTCATCTCCTCACTCATCTCAGCTACCCTCCATCATCCTACCTAATAAAGCTCAGGGTAATCTGTTAATAGACCCAGAGTCTTTCTTTCCTTTACTTCTTGCAGTGGCTTCCTATTTGACTCCGTATAAAAGCTTACGTCTATAAACCATTTTCTAAAAAGTTCTTCAGCTGTGTCATCCCCTTGGTCATTATCACCACTCCTTCATATCTCCTCATTTTCTGTGTCACACAGTCCTTCCAAGGCACGTGAACTCATTGGTTCTGGTAATGTCAAGACTCTTTTCTGACAGTGTTTACTTGCCTTACTGCCTCAGCCTGGGTGCTTTTTGCCCCAGTAATCAGGTAGATACCTCTTGCACTAACTCTAATCTTACTCCTTCCATAGACAGTATACTCACAATCTAATACTGCCCTCTTCCGTACTCCTGTACCGTCAACTTCTTTTATTCAACTCAGTTTAGTGCTTAATTGCTTGCAATAGATTATAGCTATACTTTCTTGTTTTCCATATTTATGATTTTCATATTACTTGTCACCTGCCAGAATGAAATTCCACAAAGAAGAGGTCCTTTTTATTTAATGTTGCATACCAATTAACCAAAAGGGAGAATGACGTTTTTTCTAGAAAATATTTTCTAGAAAGCGTTTAAAATTATCAGCCAAGAAGATAGGCTTTTATAACCACAAGCATTAATCTGACAAATGAAGGATAGTACGTATGGAAGATTGTAAAGAATTATGCAAAGTTACAAAAATATATTTAAATGCAGAGATATAGCACATTAATGAGAAAATAAGTTCTAACAAATCCTAATTTGGAAAATCAAAGCTTCAGCAACCTAAATCTCTTACTGTTTGCTCTTATAAATATTAAATGTATCATGAAGGAAAGCAATTAATATTAATACTTTTTGCAGAGATCAATAAATCAGGAGAACAAAAAGGATAATACAATAGAGACCAAAATAAATATGGAAGCTTGGCAGGTTACAGGGGAAATATGGGAGGATTCAACTAAGCAGGAAAGCATCGCACCTTGAAACATTAAACATGAAAAGGCGAAGCCTTTAGAAATGGTGGGTGAAGGTCATGATAGAAAATTGCTAAACTGGATGCTGGTCATGGATCTCTCAAAACACTAGGGCAGATTCTGTAAGACTCATCCCTGTTCTTTATTCTCTGGATTTTTTCTCCCTCTTCAAGTATGATTTGTCACTGTCCACATCACAGTGGCTTCTGTTCAGAAGAGTCGCCCTCCCCGGGTCTTTCTCAAGGTGGGGAAATCGGGCTGCCTGGGGATCTTTGCCAGTCTCCAGGGTTACAATGTTTGTTTTAGTCCTTAACCACTCTTCCGCATCACAACATGGACCCAGGGCATCATCCTGTTGCTCTACCCAGGATTAACCTTATCACAACGTCAGACTCAAAACAGGTTGAGCTTCCTTGTCTGGGCTCCTTACTCCAAGACTTCTGCCGCACACTAATGGAGAACTACTTGGCGTAGTCTTATTAAGGCAGAAGCCCTGGAAGAAAAAATTTCTTGCTGCCCTGATTGGGTAGATTTCCATGATTTGAGCAGATTTGGCATAAAGTATGTTGGAGGTCTGTGGTACAGACTGACAATCAGATATTAGAGAGAAATGAACACCCCAAGCCACTCCTGGTGTGCTCTTGTTGGTATTAGACAGTCTTTCACTAATTTTCTTTTTTTTTTAAATTTCATTACAATATTATTTACATAGTTGAGAGGAATGTGCGCTCACTTGGGGTGCTAATTAGGGTGTGAGGGCTCTCTTACAGATGTGGGTGGGACATATGTCTCAGGGTGTTTTTTTTTTCTTTTCTTTTGTTTTCCTCTGCTCTATCAGGAGAGTAGAAAGGGGCACTCCTTGAGACCCTGATACAGAGAAGAGTGTTCCGAAAGTATTATTGGAGTGCTTTTGATAAGTTCTAAGAGTTTATTAGTTTCATTGCTCCAGGCCCGAGAAAATCTTCTCAGGGCCAGTTGGTTGACAAAGTCTACATTAATGCATTCACAAACCCAGGAATATGCTGCAAAACTTCGCCAGGAGAGTGGTCTTATCTGCTCTGCTTTCCATCCTCTGATGAGGCAGTTGACATCCTGCTGGCCTAGACAAGCTGGTTGTCATGTCCCGGACATGCTGTACACTGCACAGGCATCAGACACACTGGATCGCAAACATTTTTTGCCCTTATGACCAGGGTTGGAATTCAATGATCCAACTAGGGAGTATTCCAAGAAACTTCACCTGAGGTAACCTCAGACTTGATTCTTGTGTGTACCAGTCGGTGCTGGGTCAGGTGATGTTTCTCATGTGCACTGGCTAGTGCACACATGTGAGGATGCAGCTGTCTGGTTAGTTCTACCCCAGCTGCAACACATGTGAACCTACGGGTACTGTGGCCCTGTCAAGTCAGATTAGCACAAACCTGTACCTTACACATGGCAGCAGGTGCCACGATCTAGTTAAGGTGATCCCCTAACTCCCACCAGGCCTGCCCCCAGCCTTAGTTTTTGAGTTTGACAGTCTTTTCTGTGACTCCAGAGCAGCTCATATCCCATCTGTTTCTTATACACACAGAGCAACTCATATCCCATCTGGTTCTTATACACACCTATCATATTTGCGGGTTAACTCAGCCTGACCTACCACCAGACCCACCCCCATATTTACCAACAGAGGCCATGTCCTTGTTCAGTCGGCCTGCCCCCAACCCTGGCTACTGGGCTCAATAGAGATAGGTAATGCCAATAGTTGCCCTGCCAAGCATTTTCTTAGCCCCAGATCTTCAGTTTGCCAGGAAGTAATGAGGTCCTGCCTGACACAATTCACACCCAGTCCTGGACATTGCCAGTAGGTGTCGTGGCTTAGCCCAGCTGGCCCACAACCATTCTGGCTCTCCTGCATGTCAGCTGGTGCAGGAGCCTAGTCCAACCTGGCTGTCTTCCAAATAGATTGATCCACAGCCCCAGCGGTCACATTTGTCTACAGAAAGAGCTCTCCCTCACCAGTCTGCTTTGATCTTGAAAATTAACTATTATTTTCATTATTTTTATCGTCATATGGGTTTCAACTATTATTTATTTATTTAATATTCTTTTTTTTTAATTGGAAAGGCAGATTTACAGAGAGAATGAGATACATACATTTTCCACCTGCTCTTTAATTCAGAAATAGCTAATGTGGTTGGAGCTGACCCACTCTGAAGTCAGAAGACAGAAGCTTCTTGTGGGTCCCCCATGTGGGTGTAGGAGCCCAAGGCTTTGGCCCATCCTCTACTGCTTTCCCAGCATTGGCAGGGAGTTGGATGGGAAGTGGAGCAGCTGGAACACTAAACAATGCCTATATAAGATGCCATCATTTGAAGGTGGAGGATTTTCCTCTTTAGCCATGGTGGCAGCCGCCATTTCTCTCTCTCTCTCTCTCTCTCTCTCTCTCTCTCTCTCTCTCTATATATATATATATATATATATATATATATATATATATATATAGAATTATTTAAGTTGAAAGTCATAAATACCGAGAGAAGATGAGAGTGGGCAGGTGGGGGCAGGGAGTAAGAGATCCCAGTCTACCGGTTCACTCCCAAAGTTTCCACCACAGCGGCAGCTATGCTTGTCTCACTCCAGGACCTTCCTCCACATCTCTCATATGTGTGCAGGAGTCCAAGGCCCCTGGCCATCCCCCACGGTTTTCCCAGGCACATGAATGTGTTGTTGATTCAGACGTGGTGGAGGTGAGGGTTTCCAGTGCCACAGGCACAACATTAGCTTGCTATGCTACTGGAGTCCCTTGGCATGTAGGGCTAGTCATTTATATATATCCATTATGTTTATAAAAGATTTATATGCAAAATTATAAAATTCTGCAGAAAATTCATGAAACTTTTAGAATCATAAACTAGGTTTTGTTGGTTCATTTTAATATTGTGATATTTAAATATATGCAAATGTATGCTACATTATACTGCTTTGTCTATTTCTCTGGTTTGCTCTTAAAATTTCTTAACAGTAGAAGTGGATAAAAGTTATGATACTCATATATATGATAATCATAATGTAATAACTTCTTACAGAGCAGAATCTTAGGAAAATATTAAAAATGCTGACATGTGTAATTTCTGTAGTTGATAACCTAAGGTGCTTCTGAAGTATTGAACCTGAAGTTGGACATGACTGATCTTGAACTCTTTTTGCATCAATGTCCAATGATTTTTTTGCATCATGTTAAGTCTCTAATCATATGTGTTTCAGAAATCATGATGTTGATTTGAGGGGAAGTTACCATTTCTTCTTTTTTTTATATAAAGATTTTGCCTTTATTGGAAAGTCAGATATACATAGAAGAGGAAAGACAGAGAGAAAGCTCTTCCTTCTGTTGATTCACTCCCTAGGTGGCCACAACGGTGCTATGTCGATCCAAAGTTAGGAGCCCAGGACCTCTGCTGGCTTTACCAGGTGGGTATAGAGTCCCAAGGTCTTGGGTCATCCTAAACTGCTTTCCCAGGCCACAAGCAGTGAGCTGGCTGGGAAGTGTTGCTGCCGGGATTAGAGTATGTGCCAGTATTGGATCCTGGTCCATACAAGGTGAGGACATTAGCCACTAGGCTACCATGCCAGACTCAGAAGTTACAATTTCTTAAAGAATTTAATTTGCATGTTATTAAGTTTCTTAGCAATATAAATGACAACCGCAATTGAATAGCCATAGCTACACAATTTCTTTCTAAAGCTTTGGCCACATAGAATGCTGGTAGTGCTACCTTTGTAGACTTGGGGTAGGATTGATGCTATTGGAGTTAAAGGTGCTTTCTTCAAGACGCAAATAAAATTAAGTTTCAATGTACTGCATCTTGTGTTGAAACTGATGCAAGTCATAAGTGCATGTCTGAATATTAGAAAATTTATATTTATAAAGAACACCAAGGAGGAATATAATTTGGATATTACAAAACATTTCTTATATTTGAGAAAGAAAAAAAAATGGATTTACACTATTGGGAAACATCCGTCCTTAATTTTCACACACAGATTCTCCTCTCTCTCTCCCTCTCTCTCTCTCTTTCTCTCTTACACACAGACACACACACACACACACACGTAACAATGACATCTCATCACTGCACGGTTTGGTAGACCAGTGAAGTTCAACTTCTTTCCTAGTGTTCACATCTTCACAAATTCTCCTTTGTAATGATTAGAAAAGCATATCCCAGACCAGAATAAGTGAAAGGGATTCCATGTGATTTGATTTGTATCATTTTCTGTAACATTATCAGGGTGTGATTAATAGTTTTATTATAAGTTGTCTGCCTCACTTACTATGTTTTGGACAGACCTAAGAATAGTTTTGGTTTTCTAATTTCAACTTCAAATTGATTTTTAGGACAGAGTGTTTTCTGCTAAGTCCCACATAAACTGCAAGACATCCAAAATAAAGTTAGGATCATTGTTGAGAATCTGAGCATTCCAAGGCAAAGGTGCCTATGATAAACAGTACGAAAGTTCTCTGGTGATGCAGGCTAGACTTGGGTCCAATGACCACACCCTCAGACACGTCCATCTGGCTGAGGATAGCTCATGCTTGAACTGTATACCCCGAGACAAATATGAATCTGGGGAGAGACACTTCAGCCTCAGCTCTTCAATTTGATATGCTGAGGAATGGATAATTGAAGCTGATTTTAAATTACTTATGGCTACAAATAACCTTTTAAAATTTGTTTTATCAATAATTGACTTGCAAGACAGGGAAAGATGCAGTTCAAAATTTGCAGATGCAATTCTAAGTGACACTTGAGTAAGTATTGAATGGGATGAATTCAAAATGACCATGGAAGAATTTAAGCTAGACAGTTGCTAAATTGGTTGCCAAATCCTCTTAACTTCTGGCACACACAATTTTGTATGACCTTTTACCCACATAAGTAGCTAGTATGAAATGAAACAGCAGGGAAAACTATTGTTCTAGATTAGTAGTGATACAGGTGCATGTGTGATAATCACATGCGGTCTCTCTCTTTTTGATAAGCTCATGTTGATAACTTTCCTGTTCAAATCCAGGAATCACTTGTTGCTTCCTGAGGTTCTGTTTTTGTGTTATTGTTTCCTGTACTATCAGCTTCTCTTTTGTCTGGAATTTTTTTTTATCTGTTGTGTGGATTCGGCAAGACAATGCATTCTCTATTTTGCATAAAGTAGTTTGGTTTATGTTTATGCCATGGACATCCAAAAGAAAACTACTGCAAAAATTTGCACCTGGCATGATATATTGCAAACAGTCACTGGAATGTGGAATTGCCTTTCTAAACAGAGAAATGGCAGAGCTTCTCTGGGATGATGAATTTGGCTCTTCGCTATGGTTTTATGAAGCAGAAATTCAAAATATGACCAAGTTCTCTTTTGACTCAGATCATGCACTCCCTGAAATCCATAGCTGGGCAGAAGTATCGTTAACATATCACCACATCGCAAAGCATTCAACGCTGTTAATATCATCAAGGGAAATGCCCCACGTCTACTACAGTAATGATTTTGGTTCCAAACACAAACAAATGCTTCAAGGAAGAACTTTGAGCTAAGAATAAATGAAAGAAAAGAAACAGAACCATGAGGGTAAGTGCAGATAGAAAATGCATAAATTTTAAAAGGAAAATAACAAAATGTGTCCATGGCAGGAATACTAGAAGCCACTCCATTTGAGGTATAAAAATTCACTAGAGGTAAAAACCATAGAAGCTTTAACATGGGAGTTTCCACTGCACAACACAATGGCTCAGTGGCTGGATCCTTGTTTTCTATGTGACGAGATCCCACATGGGCCCCGGTCATTGCCCTGGCTTCATCACTTCCCATCCTGCTCTCTACTTGTGGATCTGGACAACTGCTAGGAGGGACCAAAGTCTTGGGACCCCTCATGCAAGTGGGAGCCACTCAAGTTGCTCCTGGCTTCTGGCTTTGGATCAACTCAGCTGTAGACATTATGGATACTTGAGGAGTAAGCTAGTGGACAGAAGAGCTTTCTGTCTGTCTCTCCTTCTGTCTGTAAATCTGCCTTTCCAATAAAAATAAATTTTACAAAAAAACAGGAGTTTTCTGAGGACAATGGATGAAGGTGTTTTTCTGAGAAATATCACAATACACCTAGGTCAACTAAGGTAAAGCGATTAGATCAACTACAAAATATGGGTGCACCCAGGTTTGATCCTAGGTAATTGTGTGTGGACAGTCCTATAACATTAAAAATGTAATCAAAGGTTGTAGAACTAATTATGCATTAAGGTGCTTAAGGGTGTTAATGCTAGGGTTTATACGACAGCATAATTCTTTGATGGACAGATTTTTGAGAAATAACTCTCTTCTTTCTGGCTTGCTGTTGCAAAGCAGTAACACTGAGTTTCCTGTTAAGAGTCTTGCTGTGCCCCTTTTCTCTCAGTATCCCACTTACTGTCCATGTTAAAATTGAGATTTTTACGTTAATGACAAGTATAAGGATTCTTTTTCTTTTTGATTGTAAAAGCCTCAATGTCGAAACTGATATACTGCTAGGAGTGGATTGCAAATTGTGGAGCCACTGTCAGGCAATTCTGGTAGCACAAATCTTTTCCAGATTGTGGGCCATATCCAAAGAAACTTCTCTAACTGCACAGAAAGTTGGATTCTCAAACTATCTTACCCAGAAATCATTTTGCTGAATTGCAGCAACATAAGACAGCTTCCCATCAGCAGCTTGTTTTCATAAATAGTGCAACTATTCCTTTCCAAGAGCACGCAAAATGATCCAGAGCAAGATGGGAAAGTTGAACCCCTTCTTCCTGGTTCTTAAACCAGACTGACATTCTGCTGTTGATTTATCTTAGTGGTCACTATGTATTGCTGTCAATGGCTTTATGAAGGAACTGTAATTGCATTTAATGGAGATATTTGAAGCTCAAGGCTCATTGTGCCTTGACAAATGTGCGCCCCACCCTTTTGTAATTTAATTATCTGGTTACCCTCCCACCAACCACTGCTGATGCAACTGTCATTATATGCATTGCTTGAATTGTGCAATATTACCTTTTTTGCTTATTCATTTTATTGAGCATGATTATTTAGGACCCATTTACATTGTTGTATGCATGATCAGTTCATTCATTGCTATTAGTGAGTTTCAACGTACTACATTTTCTTCTATCAGTTAACTTTTCAATTTTAGATTTCAACTAGAATGTTGATAACTTTTCTATTCAGACACTTTTATAGACACATACTATGCAAAAATAATGATTTACTAATAATCTTTGGAACTTGGACAGTATTAAGTTTCACGATAAAAATGAAGTAAAATTTCCACAAAAAAAGTAAGCTTGCTAATCATTTTATTTCAGCATTGGGAAATCATTCAAAATTATCTGAGTGGTTTTTGTATAATCACATAATTTCCTACAAATGGAACAAAGAAACACTGCCAAGGAGATGTTAAAAGACTAAATCAAGGTGTTTGTAATGAAAACAAAATACAGGTACTAAAAATCAATGACAGTGGATTTTTTTTATTATTTTTGATGTTGCTTACATAATTAACAAGGGTGTATGCCCATGAGGACGATTGATTAGGGTAGAGAAGATCAAGGCATGGGGCAATGTGGATGGGAAAAATGCTTACAATTTTCCTTTTCTTCCTTTTCCTCTTGTATCAGGGGAGTGGGACCCTTTCCCAGCTGCCAAATTACATCAGTACCCAGGAATGGGGGATGTCCACTTGGTGTCATTTCTTAAACCCCTTTGTGGAGAAAAATGTTCTGAGAGCAATTGCTTCAGTAGTTTTCATAGTATGAGACAATGTTGGTTTCACTGCTCCAAGGTTAAAAAAAAAAAAAATTGTTCCAAGGCCCATTGGCAGAGTCTACCCCAGTATCTCCACTCTTCCAGACACTTATAGCCAACGTTCGGCCAGGAGAGTTGTCCAACCCAATTTGTTCACCATCTTCTGACATGGCACGCAACAGTTTTTGCAGATCCAAATAAGCTAACCATCTTGTCCTCCATGTGCAGCTGGCATGCTGTGCAGTGTAAAGGCATCAGAAGTAGAGGAGACCTAGTCCCAATACATGCACTCCAAGATTGTAGCAAAAATCCTACAGTCCTCTTTGTGGTCAGAGCTTTGAGTCCAGTGATCCAATCGGGGATTTTCCTAAGAAATCTCCCCCTGGGTGATCCCAGACCTGACTCCTGCCTGCAGCAGCCAGTACAGGGTCTGCTTCAGGGCATCACCCGTGTCAACCATGCTAACTGTAATTGCTGCTCAATTCCATCCCCTGCCCCATATGCGACACAGGTTAATGAGTGTTGTGGCCCAGCCCAAGACAACCTGTCACAGACCTGGCTCTTATGCACACCAGCAGTAGCTATAGCCCCCACCAGACCAGCCCTCAGCCCTGGTTCCTATGTTTGCCAGTGCGTGCAAAGACTACCTGGTCCATGTTGCATCCAAGTTGGGCTCTTGTATGCCCCTGTGAGTGGCGTAGCTTAGCTCAGCACAGTCCATTCCACAAGCCAGTCCACATGTATGGTGACAGGTGCTGCCGTATTATCCAGCCTGATTCCTCCCAGCCTTGAGTTTCATGCACACCAGTACAGCTGTACATTCCCACATTTCCTCTCTCTCTCTCTCTCTCTCTCTCTCTCTTTCCTGTTTATTGAATTTCTATTACCTACATGAAACATTGGGATTGTATTCTTACTTTTGCCTTCGGCCTGACCTGTCTTTCTATTCAGGCATTGGGAAATTAATCGTCAGTTAATAGATCTCTCCACACTCCCTCTTCTCTCTCCCTCTCCTAAATAAATAAACCTACACACACAGACCTGCAGGCATATACTGCATATACACTACACACACACACAAATGCAGATTTCCATAATTAACCAACAATGCAGTTGCTATTCCATTTTCCTAATTTTCCCAATTTTATTTTTTGATTTGAATATATGTCTTAAATTTTGAAAAGCTTAAAATTAAAACCTATTCTTTCAACATTAAATTTCATTTTCATTTCTAAGCCTTAGGCCATTCAAACCACTGGTAATATCTGCTGTTATTAATTCTGTTGGGAGTGTTAAGTATTGAAAAATCAGAATGTGATGGTCAAAAATAATAGAGTGTCAGTTTTAAACACCCAAGACATGGAGATATTCATGGACATGTGAGACATAAAAACCAAAATATCTAAAGTATCAATCAAATGTTTTACAAGTTCTTGTTTGTATTTTTCTGTATTTTCCCTTTGCATAAACATATGTAAAAGATTTAAAGTTTTTGAATGAATTTGCAAATAAGTTATACAGTTTTGTTTTACTGCCAATATTTACCAAAAATGTTATGGTGTGCGTGAAATAATATCACTTTACAAAAAAATCCAACAAAACCCATTTTCAAAAGAAAACTTAGGAACCAGGACAGGACCTCTTTAAAAAAAAAAAAAAGAACTTTTGCTAAGAATCTATGCAAAATTCCTGCATGGCTTCTGGGTAGTTTTCTTGATATCCCTGCATCAAAAACATATTAATAATTTGTGTATGTTTAAAGTTATTTTACAAAAATGTTTGGTTTATATAGTGGTATTTATGTATTTGGGCTTTCCTCTCTAATGAAAATGCTGGATCGGGTCCCTTGAGTGGGGCTTCTGGAAGCTGAATAACTTGTACTAAGTAGCCTAAGGAAGTTCACAGTGGGCCCGGAATTTGGATTAAAACCTGACATCAAAGCGCATATGTTTTCCACACGACTGTCTTGCTTGCTCTCAAAGCTCTTTTTGTGTGTGTGTGTGTGTGTGTATGAACAGAGTATTCTCAGGAGAGGAGAGTTGATTTGCTGCAAACCACATCAATAAGCGTTCAGTTATCTCTACTGTCACTAACGAAGGAGTCTCTGAATTTGTGGGTTACGATTTTCTTTCTTGTCATGTCTATTCTCTACCATCTGGTGGAGACAGAAGAAGAAATATTCACAAATGTTTGGGTATTTTTATAGAAATATGGTATTTCCCCCCTAATTTTGCCTTTCACCAACTTTGATTTATATTTGATTTTTCAACATATTGAATTGTACTTTCCTCTTACTAGCAGGAAGGAAATGGCACCATAAATCCTTTATATTGCAGATTTCCACAAAGAAAAGGATTGTCCTAGAATGCATGACATATACCAACCCAGCACCAGGGCAGGAAAATGTGATGGTAGGGAAATTCTGTCACATCCTTGGGCATATGAGAAAATGGAGCAGGCCCTTCATTATGCAGGAGAAATTAAACTAATTCATTTGTGGTACTAAAATTGTATAAGATTTAGTCATAAACAAAACAAATGCAACATTTTTCTTTCCAATAAAATCCAAGTACCATCAATTATAATGGGCAGGAAATAATTTTGTTGGCAATCATTTCATGCACTACCTCCTTTTTAATTTCATATCAAATACAGTGATGAAGCAATTTACCATTTCCAAATGATGCCAAAATATGACACACACAGTGTGTGATAAATACACTCAAGAGAGTGGAATGATTTACATTTTTCATAAATATGTACAAAACAATACTTTATTGCAAAGTGAGACCATTTTTTAAAGCACACAAATATTTTTATACCCTGAAAAATAATAAACAATCATTAATGCAGTTTTAATCTTAAAAATTGGAAGTCTTAAATAACTATGATAAATAATTTCACTTTAAGTTAAAAAGAATTAAAATTGTGTCATACAAATTAAAAGTACACATTAAGTAGATTGTTGCAGACAGTATTAGAGATCTTGGGAAAAACAAAAATAGTCCATGATTTTCAGTTTTTGGTTCCTTCTCACTTTATGAGTTTTTAGCATATCTATAATTAGCTTAGTGGTAAATACAAAGATGCATAAATAAAATGTGAATTTAATTAAAAAATAATAAATTGATTTGTTTAAACCAAATTGAATGTATTTACAGTAAATTTGAAGAGGGTGACTAGCTGCCTGCTTAAGCATAGAGTGACCATGTGGCAAATGCCTGGTCCTTCAATAGGCTAGGCTTTTTTTTTTTTTAATTCATTACGTTACATTATTTGACACAGTTTCATAGGCTCTAGATTCCCTCAACCCCTCCCTGTACCTTCCCTCCATGGTGGATTTCTCCACCTTGTTGCAGCATTACAGTTCAAATTAAGTCAAGATTCCAGATAAATTCAACAGTTTCTTGAGGATACCATATCTGGTCTGAAAGTAGAGCTGGCAGAATATAATCCCAATCAATTGGAAACCCCAGCATAACATCAACAACAATTTACAACATTATGGAATTAATTGACATGGTATTGAGTAATCAGTATGTTAAAACAATGCAAGTTCTTAACCACATCCTGTGACTACTTTATTGACATTTCAATTTTAGTTTGTACACAGAATTGGCTGCTATACATCTTAACTGGATATAGTGTACTATTCAGCTGTCTCGTGTCTATTTTCATTTTACTGTTTAGCAGTTTATTGTGTTGAAGCATAATTTTGCTGAACTTGGCAGATTTTAGGATAGTCTAAGCTGGCTTATAAATCTGACAAGTCATTTGTCAATGGTTGAGGTGCAGAACAGTTTTAGGAGGGGTGTGCAGAGAAATCTTCAATACCTTAGTGAGTAGTAACTAATCTTTGTGTCCCACCTAGTGAGGTATAAGTGCATCCTTGCTGACCATTTCTTGTCTGATTCTAAGTTTTCCTTATTGTTCTCTGACTATCTAATTTTTTTTGGGGGGGGGGGCTTCCGGAGCGATCTTGATGGTCATTGCAAGAGAGGGTGGGGATCCAAAGTTGGAACTAAGTAAGGACCAGAAAAAGCTCCTCTCCCTAGTCCCGAAGGAAGTTTACTGTTCCTCTGTTTCTGTGGACCACTCAGGGCTCCTGGCTGTTGTTCCGATGACCTTGGATCCTGCGAGGAAGGATTTGGGCTTCTTCCATCCTGTGTGGTAGATCCAAACGGGGCTGGGTGACCTCAGAGTTCTTGGTCTCCAAAGGCACTCCAATTCCCTGTGTTCTCCTTGGCAGTTGGGATGCACTCCTTGGTGCCCATAGTGATAGCCCTTGGTGAGGATCCGGGAGTCTTCAGGGTTGGGATACAAGCCTCCTGTTCACCTGCTCCACTCTGGGGTCGCCTCCTTGCTCTGTGCATATGACCTCCTGTTAAGAGGTTGTCAGAATCGCTCTTGGTTCCCCCTATATGTCTTTATAGTTTTACTATTGTTTAATGCTGATTCGAGTCTGTTGTCCATGAATGCCAATCTGGAAAATAGTACCTGTATATTGTAATATTATTTTAACCTCAAACAGCCTGTATCTAATCCAGTAAGATATTGTGATATAATTAATGAACATACAATCAATGCGAATCAGACTGCTTATGATCTGCATCAAAGAGTTGTAAAACCTAATATACTTTTAAGACCCTAAGCTACTCGGAAATGGGGCGGGAGAGCAGAGAAATCTTCCATCTCCTTAGAATGTGTGAGGAAGACGTAAAGTATAATGTATCAGAAACATAACAGGTAATTAATAGGCAAGGCTTTTTATAATTTGGGGTCCTGGAGTGATTCTAAGGATGGTGGGATTCCTACAAGTTTGAGGAGCAGGTGGAGACCAAAACCAGCTTTAGAGGTATGTGTTGCTCCTGGGGAGGGAATTTGATGATTATAAGGAAATGCGGAGAATGGGCTAGGCTAACAGGTAAGTCCTTTGAAATGCAGTGTAAGAGTCCTTGTGGAAGACTGTGTTCTCCCCTACCCCATGGCTAAAGATATGTTCTTGCTTCTTGTATTTCTGATTTTGAGTGT
The DNA here is from genome assembly GCF_030435755.1 of Ochotona princeps. Lineage (NCBI taxonomy): Eukaryota > Metazoa > Chordata > Mammalia > Lagomorpha > Ochotonidae > Ochotona > Ochotona princeps. The sequence goes on along the minus strand of NC_080834.1, from coordinate 20,790,641 downwards.
AGATTATTCAGTATGGTGCAGCTCTCCTTTGGGCTATTTTCTGTTGAACCGGGACATTGATATGGTTTAAGAATATTCCTTGATGGAGGAAGAGCAGGCTGGTTTTGTTCTGTTGTAATGGTACATGCCTTAATGGTCATTTGTTCCCTTAAGTCCCTGTAAGAATTTTTGAAAAACATTAATTGTACTTAGTAGGAGTATAAACACAATGATTATGAGGATAATAGAACATAATACAATGAGGTGGAATTATTTGAGGAATACATTTTTGTGCATCTGTAGGCCAAAGGGATAAATAGCAAAACAAGAGGACAAGTTCCTGTCTAGTTAATGGGATAATAAGTATGCTTGGTTGTTGCAGACAAAAAGTGCAAATATGTCCTTTAGTGTATACCTTATCAAAGAGATGTTGAATGGGGTCAGTCGTTGAATGGGGTCAGTCTCACCTGCTTTTTGCCCTGGGCTTATGGAACTCCTAGCTGCTGTCAGGGGTGAGTAACGGGGAGATCTTGGACTAAGCCAGGATTCAGTAAGAGGTGGCTCTGAAGGGCTGAAGCACCAACCCTAAGAAACTGTCTCCATTTAAGGTTTGAGTTGCCTGACCACATAAAATAGAGTGCCGTTGCCTCAAGTCGAGAGAAAGCAGATTACCTACACAAGGACAGCGTCATTAGGGTATCCAGGAAAGCTACCCCAAACCCATGGATGTTTTCCTACTGGAGATAAATAGAAAATGACTGGAGGGTTTAATAATTAAGTGAATATTAAAGCCAGACCACGTGTATGTGACAGCCACCTCTACGTATCTCTTTTAAAGGAGGTGTGGACCTCCTTAGTGAAAACACTACATATACTCTCATTACCTGGCTTGACTGGGAGGAGAGCTGGTCTGAATAGGAGGCTAGCTCAAAATAGTGGGTGCTCCTAAATGGAAACCCAATTTACCTGCTGTATTACTGATCCCAGGCCATCCCCTCCAAAGAGTTTTTATAATCACTACCTTAAAATATACTGAAATTGTCTAAAGGAAAAAAAATGTTGGATAAACAAGGTTATCATAATGTCATGATTTTTGAAAAAAAAACTCTAGGAGCAAAATCACGCATTATGAGTCACTTGTTAGATTAGTCAGCTCAAATATAAATGTGTGAATGACTTCAAAGCATTTTACTTTCTTTCTGTCAATAAATTTAAACAGCCTGTGGGGGATTCAGGTCATGTGAACAAAAATAATTATTGTGTTAATTTAGCAGTGATAATTTATGAGCATTCTTTTATATATAAGATGATTAAAACAAAATTATTAACACATTTTCACACTTAGACATGCATGCATATGGATTACTCAACATGCATTACTGGACAGAATAAACCAATATCAACTAGTTGTATGTAAAAGCTTAGATGCTTTTAAACCTACAACCAATTCGTTAGAAATACCTGCTGCTCTTACTAGTCTGGGTTTGGCATATTTTTATCAGATGGTTTAGAAACGTAAGTATGTTTTTATTGGGGAGTGCAAAAGTGTGGATGATGTGAAAAATTCCAAGCAGTCATTGCTGGAGCCATAAAATCATGAACCACCAAGGCGAGGCACCTGTTTACTCACACAGTGTATTAGGAAGCATATATAGGATTTAGAGATACATGTTGTAACTTTTACACCTTTAGCCATTATTCACTAATGCACAAAAGTATGACTGACGATCCAATACAGTCATTAGACTGTTATAATTTTATATAATTGTTATCAGTAGTACTTGACATTACTGTAACAAAATTTTGCATCACTTCACATCTTGACAGTATTTTTAATATCGTCCAAAGAGTCTAATCAGTTGTTATCTCTAAAAACCGAGAGCCAAATCGTGTGATTTCAGAAGGCCTCACTGAAAAAATCAAAGTCCAAAATTTTGGAAATGTGTGTTTTTAAGCACCTGTAAGGGATAACCAAGAAGATTTAAAATATTTATTTAATAGGAATCCTCTAAATGACCCAATAGATCAGATTTGCTCATTGATATAAAGAGAGTGCTCTAATATTTATAAAACAAGCTTATAGGAATACTGTTTTTAGTGCTGGCTCATGGACCCCTGGTATGTGCGAAATCTGGCACTTGGAGGGATTCTGATGGAGGAGCCCGGGCAATTCGACTGCCAGGACACAGTCCATGCAGATAAGTGCAAGAAGCATGATAGGAAACAGCCCAGAACAGGCCATGGGAAGTATCCCACTGGCATAATTTGGCATGGGTCGGGGCAGACCAGGCTGAATCAGTTCACATCATCCACTGGCAAATCCGAGCACCAGAATGGAGTGTGAGTCGAGCCTGGTAGCGACAAAAGCAGTACACAATACGGAATGCCAAGGTTAGGTTGCCTGTGCCAGATGTGACCGCAGCACCCAACAGCACACTTAAGAACCAGGAAGGGAGTGGGTAGAACCGGCAGGGGAATAAAGGGTAGTTCCCTTGCTGAACAGCTACTCCCACTGGAGAGCGTGAGCTGGGATGGGGGTAGACCAGACTAGGCAGGGCTACAACACCTGTGCACCCCATGTGGACCACATCAGGGAAAAGCCAGGCTGGGCTGATTATTCCTACTGGTGCAATCTACAATTTGAGTGAGTGAGGGTTGTTGGGGCTTAGCCACAGCATCAGCTGGCAGAAGCTGGCACTGGGGGCTAGTTCTGTCAAGTTAAGCCACAGAACCACCTGGAGAGTGCATAATCTGGGAGTGGGAGAGGCCTGGGAAGGAAATAGTGGACTCCTCCCTCTTGGGTTACCACCCGCCCCACGGAAGGACAAGAAAACTAGGACAGGGGCTGGGGTGGCTAGACAGAGACACCCAACAACATCCGAGAAGGCTGGATAGTGGAGCTGGTTAGGTGGAACAAGCCTTTAATACCCATTGACATGTATGAGAGCAGAACGGGGTGTGGGACAGATTGGACTAGTCTGCCCCACATACTGGCAAACCAGGGCAGGAGGCAGGCCTGGTGGGGGTTATTGGGTCACTTTGACTGGGCTGCAGCTCCCCCTGGTTTATGCGAGGGCTGAGTATGTGCTGGGCAGAACCAGGCTAGACTGCAACACCCATTGGTTCCAGTGGAAGACAGGGATGAAAACAGAACCAACCCAGCAACTGCAACCACCAGCTGATCGGGGCGATAGACTGTGCCGGGTCCTGTTCTTGCTAGTACATACAAGAATCTGGTCTGGGAACACCTCGGACAGGGTTTCTTTCGGGATTCCCCCCAATCGAGCTTCCGGGCTCAGAACCCTAACCATCAAAAGACAGAAGTCAAAACAAGTCAATCAACCACCTCAGCTACATGTTGGAAATGAAAATACTGGGCAAACGGAGACTCTATGATGGGCTATGTCAATCAGTGGATTCTCCAACGACTTCATCGTGCTTGGAGTGATGGGAGTGGCAGCAATTCCTAGCTGTTGAACTATCAAAACCACTTGAGCAAGACCCTAGGAGCATGCCCCACATCTGGGACCTGGCATGGGTGGGAGACTGAGTGGGGCTTCTCCGTTAATATATCCTTTTACCTCAGATATATTAAGGAAACAATACGGAACTAATTGTCTTGCCCATCTTCCTGTAGTGCTTGAACCTTTTTACCCTAATTATGTCAAGATTGTCCAATAAATAAATATAAAAAAATAAACGGAAACATTTCTCAAGAAAAAATAAATGTATTGTTTTTGAATGATGAAAAATTAATGATAACACAAAGATTACTTCAATAGAATATAAAATCTATAAAATCTATAAAATCTATAAAATCTATATTCCTGTCTGTCACCAAAACGAAAGTAAAAGCTTGAAGGTTAGACTCAGCTCATGAGCCAGGAGAGGTAGCCTGGTGGCTTAGTTTCTCACCTTGCAAGTGCTGGGATCCCATATGGGCGCTGCTTTGTGTCCCAGCAACCCTACTGCCCATCCAACTCCCTGCTTGTGGCCTGGGAGGGCATAACAGGATGCCCCCAAAGTCTTGGGATTTTACACCCATATGGGAGACCCAAAAGAAGATCCTGGCTCCTGGCTTTGGATCGGCTCAGCTCTGGACATTGAGGACACTTGAGGAGTGAAATCAGCAGATGGGAGATCTTCCTCTCTGTCTCTCCTCCTCTCTGTATATCTGACTTTCCAATAAACAAATAAATAAAATAACTAAGTCTTAAAAAAAGAATTAACACATGTTTGCATCTTATAACTTGCAACAATTTATTTTGTTATTTATGTATTTAAAATTTTAATACCGAAACACAAACCCTAATTATGAGAGTGAATTATAACCACTACCTAAATGTTTACATTCTTTCCTTTCCTGGAATGTATTTTAAATGTGTTTTTAAATGACATATTCTATATAAGTCACTTTTTAAATTATTCCAGCTAAATTTCTCCACTAAATAGCTGATGTTTTAAATTTTGGTATGATATATCTGGTGACTTACAGATATCTTCTTCCTTTATAACAATTATGTTTTATTACATCCATGAAATTTTGTATTCCTTATACTACTAAGTAACCATTTCATGATGCTCCATTAAGATGCTGCTTCATTAATATAATACAGAGCAACATGATTCTGAAATATTCAATAGCACAAAGCAAGCTAGTTACAAAATTCTAGCTTTGAGTTTAGGTCCATTGATTTTCAAGTCACTGCACTGTGCAATTTAATGTTATTTTAATGAACATATGGCTTAAAAACACCATCTTGACTACATAAGGGATTTTTTCCCCCTAGAATGAAAGTATCTTTAAGGAGAGACAAAGAGATGCATTCAAATATTTTTCGTCATTTTTATGGTAGATGATGTTCATCGCTAGTTGGCAAATTGAAATGAAAGGGTAATAAATAATATAACAAAAAACAAAATGGGGGAGGGATATCATTTTCTCATAGGATAACATGAATAGTAAAAGGAAGGAAAGAAGGAAGGAAGGAAAAAAAGAAGGAAGGAAAATAGTATCGTTGCTATAACTTAGCAAATCATGACTTTCATTTCTTGAATTATAAACATCATTTAACAGTCTTTTGGAATATTTCTGTAACAAAAACTTTACTTTCATTTATTTAAATAAATGTCTTCCAGTGAGTACTGTAAAAATTTATATTATATTCCTATTGTGTTTGCAACTGTTGAAATAATTGAACAATTATCTTAAGAAAAAATCAGTTAATAAAAATATGTGTTCACCCATCACCCATTAAAACTAGCATAAATGAGTTATGAGAGAAATTTAGGATAAACAGTAAGGGAAATTTTAGAAAATTTGTTAAAGTTTATTGTAACATATTAGCAAAAAATTGTGGAAAAGAACGCACTGTAGATTTCACAGGCAATTGGAAAGAATATACCAGATTTTCATAAGTAACTAATTAAGAAGAAATATATTAATACAGAATAAATAGTCTGAAAAACTTATCATGAAATTATATGGAAAAATGGAGACTTTTTTCCATTACTTTAAAATGAAAAAAAAGAAAAGTTGAAAAGTACATTTTTACTAATTTTTTTGTTTAGTAGCACAAAAAACAAGCAGTTTTTATGTCACAGTCCTTCACATTAATGTTGATGATAAAGAGATTTCAAACACAGTGATTTAAACAATATTTTGCTACATTAGTAACATATATTTTAGCTTAAACTTGGCTAGTGCAGTATCATGTGCATGGTGCTGAATTTAATAGTGCATCATGCAATTTTATTAAGGAAGAAGGAACAGGTCCAGTAACACGGCTCAATAGCTAAAATACTCGTATAGCATAATTATAATTACACTCATATAGTATAATTATAGTATAACTATACTCGTATAGTATAATTATACAGAAGGTAACCTTGGTACTATTAAAATTGTGTTTTCAACAAAGATGTAAAACAATGAATGGAAGTTATTAAAGCCATAATTAGAATATTAGGAAATAGGAGAGATTTCATGACAATGTACTAATTTTAGAAAAAAAAATATTTTTCAACAAAACATGACAGTGTGATAAGAAATTATCCCGTGGCTAAAGCATATTTTGTCATGAACAGAAAAACATTCATAGAAAACATGTAAGATTCAGACAGAAAATACTGCTAGCTCTTAATGGCAGATTTTTCAGTGTTCATATATGTAAAACATTGAAATCTAACTAAAGAATATGGATACAATAGGAAACTCAGTTACTTTTTTAGTACTAGATTCTAGAGTCACAATTTTATTGCCGTACACCTTATGGGTGCTTCGAAACTTAACAAATCGCTCCAGGAATTGTGGTCTAGCTAGATACACTCATTGGGACACATGCCTCCCATTCTGAAGTGGTTGTTAAAGTCTGAGATACTCAACTTCCCTGAAAATACACTTGGGAAATGACAAATGAGGGCTGAAATACCTGAGTTCCTTTCACGCACACACAATATTCTAATTAAGTTTCTGGTTTACACTTCAGCTTGGCCCATGCCTCTCTGTCGGAGGCTCCTGGGAAATGCGCCAGCAAACAAAAAAAACTCCCTCCTCACTGCCTGTCATTGTGTCTGCAGTTCATTCTTTCAAATGAATAATTAAATATTTAAAACAAAAGTTGAAAAGCCTATGAAATTAAACAGGTAAGTGCTTAGAGCTTACACATTTTGAAGTTAACAATTATTATTAATCATTTTATATGTAAAGAAAACGATGAAATTTGCTTTTTATTTGTTAATAACTGTGAGATATTCTGTTTATAAAACTTAATTTGAAAACATATTATGACATTATTTTTTAAAATTCAGTATCATGACATAAAAATCTTTTGCTGAAAAGTAAAGGAAATATGATAAATGTTTTATTTGAACACACTGGGATCCCATATGGGCGCTGGTTCTAATCCCGGCAGTTACGCTTCCCATACACCTTCCTGCTTGTGGCCTGGGAAAGCAGTGGAGGATGGCCCAAAAGCCTTGGGACTCTGCACCCACGTGGGAGACCCAGAAGAGGCTTCTGCATCCTGGCTTCAGATTGGTTCAGCTCCAGCCATTGCAGCCGCTTGGGGAGTGAACCATTGGAGGGAAAATCTTCCTCTCTGTTTCTCCTCCTCTGTAAATCCACCTTTCCAATAAAAAATAAATAAATCTTTACAAAAAAAAAAAAAGCTATACCTCTGCTATTCTAGGATTTTTATTTTTCATGACTACCTGCTATAGAAACAGAAAAAAACGAAAAGTTAATGCTTTGAAATGTTTCTATTTTTGGCCCACAATGAAGCCAAATGGCTAAATCCTCACTTTGATTCTGTGGAATCCCATATGGGTGCCAGTTCATGTCCCAGCTGCTCCACTTCCCCTCCAGCTCCCTGCTTGTGGCCTGGGAAGGCAGTAGAGGACAGTCCAATGTTTTGGGGCCCTGCACCCTGTGGAAGACCAGGGAAAAATTCATGGCTCCTAGCTTCGCTATGTATCAGTTCCAGCTGTTGAGGCCACTTGGGGAGTGAAACAGTGGGTGGAAGATCTTCCTCTCCATCTCTGCTTCTCTCTGTAAATTCGACTTTCAATAAAAATAAGATAAATCTTGAAAAAATTTATGATTTTCTTTAGAGCTGATTTTCATTTCTGAAATTTTCATTAAGAGTGACAAGTGTGATCTTAAATGTCCCAGTATCATTTACAGTGCCCGGCATTGAAAATGGAAAGAAAAGTCTTATGTGTACAAACTAAAAATAAATAGATCTGAGCTAGATGTGGGCATGCATATAGATTTTAAGTACTAGGACACCAAGCATGTACACCATTTGAGTAAATAATTTAGGTAAGAAAAAGGGAAAATTCAAGAGCTTTATCTTCCATTGGCTTTCAGTCCTCTAGGAGTTATAGTAAGCTTTGAAATACAATTTGTGAATTCATAAATCATGTAAGAATAAATTAAACACAGAATAATTACTTCAGAAACCATTGAAGAATGATTCCCGTGAGAATATTCAGGTGACAACGTGGAGGCAGAATAGATGCAGTCGCACCTGTAATGCAGGCATCCTGGATGAGGCCTGGTACTTCTGCTTGCTGCTGCCCTTCAACCAACTCTCTCAGAGTGCCCTGGGGAGGGAGCCAGACGTGGCCCAAGTGCTTGCGCCCCTCTGTGTGGGAGACACAAATGAAGTTCCTGGCCCAGTCGTAGCCATCGTAGCTATGTGGAAGTGATCAATGCATGGATATATCTTTTTGTTTCTCTCCCTCTTCCTCCTTCCCTGCCTCTCTCTGTTTCTCCCTCTCAATAAAATAAACCAAGAAATTTAAAAACAAACAAAAAACTGATTTAAAATCATCTTACATGAGATTATCAACTATAATGTTATCAAATAAAAGCAAATGAATATTTAAAAAGCATGTATATATTATAGAATGAATTTTAATGGTCAGAACTACAATTATAGTTATTAACAACTATTGGATCACTGACTCAAATCAAAACTACAGTTTTTAAAAGCAATACTCTCCTTTATTTTCTCAGACTTAATTCTTGCCATCTCCAATGTTAAGAAGTTTAGACTCAATTATAAAAATTAAAACTTATTTCTGAAAACTAAATGTTATTTCTCAACATAAACTCCATTAATCACCCTACACTTTGTAAACAATGACATCAATTTAATCTATTCTGAATGACATGAGGGTCCTAGAAATGTCATCAGGGCAATATAGCAGTTTAATTGGTTTATTTATTCCTATTTTGATGATCTTTACGTAGTTGATTAGGGCTCAAAGGGTCAAGGACTGCAGTAAAGTGGGTAAGACCATTGTTTCCACATTCTCTTTTTTCGTTTCTGTATCTGGGGAAGGGGAGAGACAAAGGGAGAAGACACACCCATCCTCCCAACCATCACAGGGTCCCCGATGTGGGGCATGCTCCAAGGACACTGCTCAAGTAGTTTTAATAGTTCAACTGTTCTGAATTGCTGCCAATCTCCCCATTCCAAGCAGGATGAAATCTCTTCAGAATCCACTGGCTGATATAGTCCAACTTAGTGTTTCCACTTACTAGATTTTCACTGCCAAACCCTTGGCTGGGGTAGTTGATCAATTTGTTCTGCTCTTGGTTGTGGTATCAGGTGTACTCTACAGGTTCCAGAAATGTAATGTTTTCAATAGGTTATTTTAGAGCCAGGTGGGATGGCTCAGTGCCTAAATCGTTGTCTTGATGTGCCTGATCCCATATGGACGGCCAGTTCATATCCCGGTTGCTCCACTTCCTATCTAGCTTCTTGTTTTTGGCTTGGGAGGGCCACTGAGGATGATCTAAAGCCTTGGGACATTGTACTTGCCTGGGAGACCCAGAAGCAGCTCCTGGCTCCTGGCCTCAGATCAGCTCAGCTTTAGCCATTGCAGCCACTTGGGGAGTGAATCAGAGGATGGAAGATCTTCCCCTCTGTCTCTCCTCTCTGTACATCTGACTTTGCAATGAAAATAAATCCTTTTAAAAATCACACTGTTGTTTTGGAAATGAAGTTATTGACATCCTTCAGAGTCTATGGTGTTTTCACAGCCATACATGTACACTGAACAAGATACAACTGTAAAAAAAAAAAAGGCCTACCAAAAGCAATTAATTGAAACAAATAATCTGTTGTCACTAGTGATAATCATTTTGTTTACATTTTTTTCCATCACTTTCTTACAGTAGAACAATTTTTAACTGTACTAAAATTCAAGTTCTAGAATATACTTGAGAATAATAAGCTCAACACTACTGCTTGTAGTGACATAAGATATTAATATTTATAGAATTTCTTCCATAATTCACCACCAGTGCTGCTTAATGGACAATAGTGAAATCGGATGAGTACATCCGAGATTCAAATGATATCCATTTTTCTACAGTGGGATCTCTAAGAGACTCCGAATCACTGTAACCATATATCATTACTGTATATCAAACAGAAAACCTCAAAATTAGCACAGCGAGTGCATCACAAATCACCTGCAGGTCACCTTCTTCCACCCCGACAGCAGCATGGAGAGGGCAACGCTGCCACAGAAGAAAAAGTCCACCTGAAAAAGCCATTTAATTCTGACAAGAGCTGTTCTTGATTACAGCACTAGGCATGTCGCTACCCACGCATTTCCAGGCTTTCTTTTTTCAGAATCTTCTGCTTGGATTTTGGTTTTTACTCCAACAATGCACCAAGAACAATTAGCATGCAATCACAGTGTGCAACCACTTGCCACAGAAAGCGCAAGACCAGTGCAAATGTTTGCTTGAAACCTATACTTCAGTTAATGCTAACAATGTTTAACATATTATCTGGGATGTTCAAAAATTCTTATTTTAAAGATTCATGCTTTTTAGTACGAGAAAGGGGAGACTGCAACCTTTCTCTTTTTTTCTTGAACTATCCATTTTCCTAGGACACAAGATCTCAAGTATAGTATAGCTCTGGAAACTGAAAAATCACCCTTCCGCTACTCACAAAATATTAAGAAGATATTGTTCGTGCTTTGAAATATTTGCATGTATTTGCTATGTGATAAGCAGAGACAAAGAGAACAGCAGAAAAAAAAGTCTTCACTCTTTGGGTTCATTTTATAAAATCTTGCAGCAGTTGGATGGTGTCTTTGCCCCTGTGCTGCGCTTTTGTATATTGGGGCAAGCTAACTGAACTTCTTGCATATTCTTGCCTATTGTTTCTCGTTTCCTCTGGAAACTCCTCAAACACACTTTTAGTGGGATGCTAGTAATTAAGAATACTGGTTCTTCTGTGACATTATATATTGTTATATGATACAAACATCATATTTAAGATCACTTATTTAGTGTGATATGTAAAACATTAAGAATTGATGTCTTTCTTTTCCAAAGCTGCAATGAAGTAAAATAGTACAAGTGCAATCCTTTTTTAAAAAGACAGAATAAAGCCCATGATTACCATCCAAAGGTGAGCAACTTCCCCATGCTCTTAACACTGCTTCTCCACATCACTTCTCCATTTCTTTTATATCCCTTTTACAGCCCATCTGAAAATAATTATCAAAATTGCTTTATTTATTTATTCATTTATTGAGAGAGAGTTTTCCATCAAATAATTCACTTCACAAATGACTACAGCATCAGAGAATGGCCCAAGGCCTTGGGCTCCTGCACCCACATGGAGTAGCTGGAAGAAGCTCCTGGCTGCAGCTTTAGATTGGCCCAGATATAAGGATTATGACCATATGAGGAGTGAACTAGTAGATGGAAGATATTCTCTCTCTCTCTCTCTCTAATATTTGACTTTCAGGTAAAATAAAGAAAAATTTTAAATTAAAAAAAAATGGTTCAAGTGCAAGTGTGGGCTCAAGTCTCGAGTCGGATCTGGTTCACTTCCTTGCTAGCTCACACACTGAGCGGAAGCACGTGACTGCTCATGTAGGATTTTTTGTCACTTACATGGGAACCTGGTTTGAGTTTCTAGTTTTGGCTTCAGCCTGGCCCACTGCCAGCTGTTACAAGCTGTTCAGGCTGACCAAAACAGAGAAAATGTTCTTCTGTATTACCCTTTTCTGTCTGCTGCATGCTCCCACATGACTAAACATATATTTCTTCTGAAAGAATTGCAAGAAAATCAGCTATATTAACTGCATGTTTGATCTTCTCTCTGTCATCATAGACATATACGAATTAATGTTATATTTATTATCCTTATTTAAATATTTCTTTATTTTGGGCCTCCAAAATAATAGTGCAAAGAAGAAACAGTCTGCATTCTGATTATATTATCATAGATCTTTTCAAATCACTTTTGAACTTAAACATTAAAATAGCTTTTAAAATATAATTCATTTTTATCTAACAAATTCAGGAAAAAACATTATTTCTATCCTTCAAACTGTTCCACCATCTGCAATTGCTGGGTATAGATTTATGTTCTTTTTGATCCAGCTTTATAAATAAACTATAATTACCTGGTAAGATATTGAGATTTTACATAACATAAGAATTATCAGTTACCGTAAAGACACAAATTACACAAGGATAAAATTTCGTCTTTCTAAGAATATTATATAACCTGTTAGATGAGTGAAGTTCTAGAATTGTGACAATGAATACATGAAGAGTCTCCAAAAAGTTTGCAGAAAATATTTTATGAGACAAGTTAAATAAGTACAGTTATTTAAAAGTGAACAAAAACTGAACAAACAAAATGCGTATAATCTCATCCATGGGAACAAAAGATGACGTAGGTAAATAAACCACTAGGACCGCATCTGAGGGACTTAATGTTTGTAGTCACCTAGGAAACATCTGAAAATATACTCAACATTTAGTTCTTAATACATTATGGAATAGATTAGATTTCAGGAGTTTGGAATATGCTGATGTAAATTACCAAAATCTCCAAAACTATGGCATGCATTTGCAAATATGTACCTAACATCTCAAAAAATAAAAAATAAGGAAGCTATGACAATAATTTAAAATATCAGGTATTGGCAAAAGTTTGGGAATATGGAGAGACAAGTTTTTTTGTTTGTTTGTTTTTTACATTTTGAAGACAACACATTAAAAGTCAGAAGGAAATTTACTAATCAAGGATTTGCAATAATATTTCAGGCAAGCACAGAAAAAAAAAAGCACAGGGGACACCTGTTTTGCAAAGATATACCGAGTTACTGGCAAAGCTTGGTGGATTAGTTCTTCAGTATGGTACAGAAATAAAGACCCAAAGTCGACTGCAGAGAAGCTTTATTTGCAAAATGACCTGGTGAATGTGCAAAGGGCAAGAGAAAGAACATCATGGGCGTTTGGAGCCATGATACTTCTTGAGCGGAGAGAGGAAGAGAAGGGTCTTGGGAAATGAGGATTTCCCTGACCCCTCCTTGTCTGGGTGGGAGGCTGCATGGAAAGGTGTTTCCCATTGGTGGTTGGCTAGACAATTCTTGTACTCCCCACTTGCAGGTGTGGCTAGAATTATAGCGGACTTGGACAGTCTGACATACTTTCCTGTTTATTAGCTCTTTGCAGTGAGAGATGCATTTTCATATGGGGGCCAGAATTGCTGCTTCTGAATTAATGTGAATTTAACCTTGCTAGTTGTATAGTTCAAACAACTTAACTAATCATTTCTATAAAATTATTTTTACTGTTTATGTTGAATTGAGCTATACAGAGCCAATTTACACTCAAACATAATAGGTGAATCCTTTGATAATATGTGTTGATTAAACCCTATTGTGTACATGTAAACATGGAAGCACAAAATTTTTCAATATTCAATTAATATTATACAAAGTATGTGAATTGCCAAGAAGATCTCTACTTTGCGAGCAATGATGTGAGAAATTTGTGTCGATTCTCTTTCACCTGGAACTGTAAGCACTTGCACCTATGTAATAGCAAATGAAGAAAAGATTCCAGTTCAAATTCAACCGTTTTGTGCTCCTTTCTTATTCCTGTAGATCTCTTAACAAAAATAATGTTTGAAATCATCATTCCAATGTTCTGATTTTGTTTTAAGAGTGTTAATCATTTGTATAAGAAGAAGGAAAGCTGAGGATTCTTGTAGTCTCACAATAAATTATCCAGAAATTACATCAGTTACTTGTAGTTTTTTTTAAATGAATGAGTTTGTTTTAATCATTTGTTTAGCATTAGCATGAATTTTTATATTTTTAGTTTGATGAAGATGCTCTTGTTTTATGAAAATATTTTTGTTTTAATTCTAGCGATGTGTTAAACAAATATGTGATCCTGACAGTAAACACATATATTTTATCTGAAGTAAGTATATGTTATTTCCAGAAGGTTCAATCATATTAGCAAGTTGTTTATTTTGTATTGTTTGCTACTTTTTTCTAAAATACAGGCTTAGAATCTTTATCACTTTATCCCCATTTTGTTTTCAGTTTGTTGTCATGGAGGTTAAGAACTTGAGGCCTGTGATTAAAAATGAGATGGGCAGGCCTTTGCAGAATGAAAAACAGAAGCTGGGACAGTAAGTCAATAGAAAGCAAAGCCCGGCAGGGCAAATCTTGTCATTACTGGGTGATTACAAGCAAAGATCACATTTGAGCAAGTATGAACTGTCAACGCTAAATCAAACTGCAAAGGTCGCTTTGAGTGTTGACAATGATGCAGTTCCAAATACGTGAAAAAGCACTTAGAAACACCCACACTTGGTTTTTCATGTCAAACAAATGTAGGGAAACACAGAAGAAAAAAAGGGATTTTAAACTATGCTGCAACTTGTGGATTTAAACAGTTGATCTACCCAGTAGCTGGGCCATGCCATGCAATGCAGTGCCCACAAAAAGGGAGTGGGAAGCTCCTGCCAGTCACTTCTGCTCCAGATCAAGAACCTGTTGCATCTAAAAGAGGACTGAAACTAGTGAATTGGAGGCTATGTGCAACCCGAGAGACTGAGGACAGAGGCACATTCATACACATCCTACAAAGCCTAAACTTATTTTTAAAAATACATTCTGCAGTGAGATCTTCCAAAAATATCAATAGCCTTTTCTTGTTCATGATTGTACTAGCCTGTATGCTTCCAAAAAAAATGCAATAGTGATACATACAAGTATTTAAAACAGAACAGGAACTTGCAGTTAGGTTTGGGTCACATAATCCCTATATCGATTACGTGGAAGCCTGTCAGGGCAAAAATCACATTGATTATCTTCTACCAAAAAAAGCAAAAAACAAAACACAAAACAACACCACCAAATGGTAAGTCAATGAAGACAGACAGTGAACTGAAGCTCAGTGGATATCAAACATCGTACACCCACCTTCTTCTTGATTCTTGGGGACATCTCAAGTGTTTTCCTGATCATCCTAATCACACTTTGCAATGGTTCTAAAAAATCAAGAATTTTTCTGCCACAAGGGATTTCTGGTTCAAAATCCAAAACCAAGAAGTTTGTAGAACTTTCTTTCTCTCAAAAAACCATTAAAATAGAAATCAAGATGGATAGCATGGGCATTGATTAAGGAAAGAGAAATTTCACAGATAAAAAAACAACTTAATATTTTGATTGTGAGATATTGACTACAGTTGAATATTTTCAGCTTAACGGAATCCTGGATTGGGTACAAAATCCAGATGAAGAAACATTGAAGAGTAATTACTGGATCCAATGTAAACGATTACTCAGCATGTGAAGAGATATCTACTCCTCCTTTCTCCCCACATTTCTGGTCATAAAATTCAAGACTAATGTTGGCCTTCAGATGATTCGCAATACATACCTGCTGATGGAAACAGAAGGCCCCGGGCCTGGGAACAATGGCAGTGAGGCTGACTTTCAGATCAATAGCATGTAAAATATGGTATTTAAGTGATCAATTCAAGTAATGGCAACCATGCTATTATCAGAGAAAAAAGATCAAGACATTTTTTTAAAAGATGGCTCAAAGCTTAAATTTTTTTTAAAGATTTATTCATTTTATTACAGCCAGATATACACAGAGGAGAGACAGAGAGGAAGATCTTCCATCCGATGATTCACTCCCCAAGTGAGCCGCAACGGGCCGATGCGCGCCGATCCGAAGCCAGGAACCTGGAACCTCTTCCAGGTCTCCCACGCGGGTGCAATGTCCCAACGCATTGGGCTGTCCTGGACTGCTTTCCCAGGCCACAAGCAGGGAGCTGGATGGGAGGTGGAGCTGCTGGGATTAGAACCGGCGCCCATATGGGATCCTGGGGCTTTCAAGGCGAGGACTTTAGCCGCTAGGCCACGCCCCGGGCCCAAAACTTAATTTTTTTTTTTAAAAACATTTATTTTATTTTTTTTTTAATTTTATTTTAAATTCATTAATTACATTGTATTATGTGACAGTTTCATAGGTACTGGGATTCTCCCCACCCCTCCCCAATAAAACATTTATTTTTATTGGAAAGGCAGATTTGCAGAGAGAAGGAGATACAGAGAGAAATATTTTTCTTTTTTTCTTTCTTTTTTTTTTTTTAAAGATTTATTTATTTTATTACAAAGTCAGATATACAGAGAGGAGACACAGAAAGGAAGATCTTCCTTCCGATGATTCACTCCCCAAGTGAGCCGCAACAGGCCGATGCGCACTGATCCAATGCCAGGAACCTGGAACCTCTTCCAGGTCTCCCACACGGGTGCAGGGTCCCAGTGCATTGGGCCGTCCTCAACTGCTTTCCCAGGCCACAAGCAGGGAGCTGGATGGGAAGTGGAGCTGCCGGGATTAGAACTGGCGCCCATATGGGATCCTGGCGCGTTCAAGGCGAGAACTTTAGCCGCTAGGACACGCCGCCGGGCCCAAAACTTAAATTTTTAATGGACTTTTGTGATGATGGCCGTGGTTTCACAACATGAACACTATCCGCACTTGGTAAAAATATTCAAGGAAGCAGCAGTTTCATAATTTAGTTTTGCCTTCATTTATCTTGGGTTGGGTTTCATTAATACATGGAACCACGGCTGATATACATTTTGTCCTATTTTTTGCTCACCGAGAAATGGGGAAACTTTGCATATCGTGTTTTATAAACACCAAAATGAGGAGTCATACTTTATTGAAAACTGCCGGAGTCCGGCTCCAGCTGAGTTCAGAGCTCAAGAAGGGTGCGTGGAGTCGGTGATAAAGAAAGACACAGACACTCTCACTTGGTGCCTTCTTGCTTTTTTCTCAAGAAGAAGATGTCTTTTTTATTTACTTAGACACATCACAAGCCTCTGTACAAACGTTCGATTTTTTTATCTTTAGCTGTAGAACTAAGCATACACAGATGCTCAATTAATTTTTACTTCATGGTCAATCAGGTGCTCCTAAATATAATTCTGTAAGTTACTATAATCAGTTTCTTTAAAGCAAGCCATTGTTCTTCAGAAGTAGCCATTAGGTGACAGCCAGAACTCCAAGGCCAAAGCACAGATGGTTGCCTACTAATCAGTAAAACATTCATACTACATTTTATTTTCACAACTTATCTATCACTTACTGGGAAAAATACAACAAAAGAGAAAAAAACAAAGATTCAAGACAAAAAGTTTCAAACATTAAACTCCCCCTACAACTGTAGGCTCTACAACCTCATAAGCAATCAAACAATAATCCAAAGCATATCCCTATGATGTTAATAAAATCGCCCTGTATTTCCTCTAGTTAAACAATTATGAAAGCAGCTAAAACAGCTACATTTTCTATTCTCTAAAGAGTTGCAAGGACAGGCTAACCTTTAACGTCATAGTAACTATATTTTTTTGCCATAGCAGTTTCCACTCATACTCCCATCAATTCCGTTAGTTTGTAAAATTCTTATTAAGCCATTTCCCAGAAGGCATGCCATATGTCTGGGCCAGATTTCAGGGCAATGAGTAGGCACACAATAAGGTGTCCAGAAATGGCATGGTTTTAATTGTACTCCTGTGCACAGTTAAAGGCCCACTCACCAAGACATTATCAATAACATTAACTCTCAAGCTCACATTACTTGCCAAAGCCATCTCACAGGGGCAATGCCTCAATAGATTACAGAATTCTTAGTGGGGTGCTTGAGTGTCCATGCAAAAAGGGGGTGAGACTGCATCAAGGTGCTCAGAGAGAAATCCGCCGGGCCCTGCCAAGCAGGGGAGCTGTTCTCATCACACTTACTGCACGGACCCCAGCAAAAACTTGCTTATTTATTTGAAAGCTAGAATGACAGAGCAGAGCAAGAGACAGAGAGAAATGTCTTTTGTCTTCTGGTTCTCTTTTCAAATGACCATGCCCGCTTGAAGCCAGGGAAGAGTGTTGTCATGCCTCTCCAGTGTGAACTGCTGGAGCCAAAGTACTTTGGCCATTATCTCCCGCACCAGCATCAGCTTGACGTGAAGTGAAAGAATCAACATAAGCTGGTTGTTATATGGGATGCTGGTCTCACACACACACAAAAAGTGACCTAACATGCTGGGCACTGTTGCTGTCCCCAAGAGTCTTATAATAATCACAGTTACTAAAGTAAATGATTAAGCATATATAAGGCACCCAAATGCATCCTCATATTTCTTCCTTAATATTAGCAAGAAAGGCAAATAAAAAGAGAGAGAGAAAGAGAGAGAGAGAGAGAGAGAGAGAGAGAGAGAAGAAAACAAGTAAGGACTCAGCATCACTTTTCTCTCCTCTCATTCAGTCCTGGGGTAACTAATTTCTGAAGGGCTGCTGCTCCTAAGATGTGGTAAATGACCTAGACTATTTATGCAGAGGGAAAAAGAAGTTGCTTTAGAAGTCTGCAAATAATGGATATTTCTAGAAGCAGAAAGTCCTTGCCATGGTTATAGATGGATGAGAAGAAAGCAGTGAAGTGTGAAATTAAACAAAGTCCTTA
Source organism: Ochotona princeps (assembly GCF_030435755.1). Classification (NCBI taxonomy): domain Eukaryota; kingdom Metazoa; phylum Chordata; class Mammalia; order Lagomorpha; family Ochotonidae; genus Ochotona; species Ochotona princeps. The sequence goes on along the minus strand of NC_080834.1, from coordinate 20,772,339 downwards.
AGAGATGAGTATTAAATGTTCTAAGGTTTTACACTCTAAACTTGTGAAGGATACTTCTTTCTTAAAGGTAGTACTGGAGGAAGAAAATTAAGATGCAGCCTTGTGCCAATTTTTAAGCTTTGATATTCATCATGCAAAAAAAAATGTGCCACTTATCCATGGAAAGCTAAAATTTCTGGATTGAAAGATGAGAGAACAAAATCTGGGATTTCTACTTTGAATCCAGTCTGGTGATTTGTATTGTATTAGCATCACTGCATCATCTTCACCAGCAGTCCCTTTGGTGTTGAGTTGACAAAATCAAATGAACTGTATGTACTTGAGATCCCAGGACTAAGTATCCACTTTTTCTTAGTATCAAAAAACAGTAGAAGCAACAAGGACAATTTTAGACTACTAAGGGTCTAGTGTAAATAGATATAACATAAAAATAAATAGAGCGGTCCTGGCATGGTAGCCTAGAGGCTAAAGACCTCGCCTTGCAATCGCCGGGATGCCATATAGGCTCCGGTTCTAATCCCGGCAGCTCCACTTCCCATCCAGCTCCCTGCAGGCCTTCCTTTCCCAATCATTTGCCCCTGTGTTCTAGATAGATAAAAATCCCCTCCTTTCGGCACCTTTCAAGTACACACAGATCAGAGATACACACCACTGTGTCACACCTCTGGTGTTCTAACAGACCTGGGAATAGTTGGCCTTAATTTTTCTGGGATCCTTGTCTCTTTCGGCTATGCTTTCCATTTATTGGTTAAAATGTAACGTGGAACAGTTGTGGCATAGCATCCAATCAGTCACTTGAAATGCCAGCCTGCAGTCATGGTTGCTGTATTTCCTGTCAAGTTCTCCCTTACTGAGATCAGGAAAACAGCAGATGATGGTTCAAGTACTTGTTACCCTGCCAAACATGTTGAAAACCTGGCGTTCTGGCTTCTGGCTACAGCCTAACTCAGCTCCAACCTTTACTGGTATTTAGGAAATAAGAGTGATGGGACATAGTGTTTCTTTCTATGTCTCTTCATCTCTTTCTCTTTGCTTCTGCCTCCTGAATAAATAGAGATATCCATACAGAATAGTTACATATGCTTATGACACTAAATTTAAGAATAATGTGGGAGAAGTTCTGATAGTGTCAGTTTTAACTTTCATTCATTTACAAGAGGTGAAGTTTAATTTGTAATACACATTGATGGTGTAAGTAATGTCACCAGGCCTTTCTTCATACATATTTTTTTTAGAAAGCTTAATTTATTTGAAAATCAGAGTGACAGAAGCAGACAAAGGGGTTCTTTTTCATCTGCTATTTTACTCTCCAAGTGGACACAGCAATAAAGGGCGGCCAGGTGGAAACCAAGAGCTTCTAACAGGTCCCCGACCCGGGCGGCAGGGCACAGATCCCCCAGAAAGCTTCTGACGCATTTCCCAGGTGGTCCTTCGAGATCTGGATCAGACAAGCAGGACGTGAAGCAGAGCCCAAATGGGATGCCACGATTTCAGGTGGAAATATTGTCTGCTATGCAGAGTTCTTGACCAAGAAAGCCTTTTTTTTAACCTCAAATTCATTTAAAATGAAGACATCTTTAACTAGGTACTTAAAGATTTATTCTATTTATATTGCAAAGTCAGATACATATAGAGAGAGGAGGAGAGACAGAGAGGAAGATCTTCCGTCTGATGATTCACTCCTCAAGCGGCAGCAACAGCCAGAGCTGTCCTGATCCGAAGCCAGAAGCCAGGAGCTCTTCCGGGTCTACCACATGGTTGCAGGGTCTCAAGGCTTTGGGCCGTCCTTGACTGCTTTCCCAGGCCACAGGGAGCGAGCTGGATGGGAAGTGGGGCTGCTGGCATTAGAACCGGAGCCCTTATAGGATCCTAATATGTCCAAGGAGAGGACTTTAGCCACTGGGCCACCGCACTGGGCCCACTATGTACTTAATTTAAATGAAAGCAATGCATTGTAATAGACACTCTAAAGCTTCAAAATGGCAATTCCACAGCCTTATTTTTATATAAAATTATTATTTAGGTGGTAAGTTTGTTATTTTTAATTTTTTTATCAGGGTATGAAGTTTTTTTTCTTTTTGTTTCAAAATTAACTACATAATTAATGGTACATGAAGCCAGTGATTCAAGTTTCGGAGTCCCAAACAGGTTGTGTTCAATATGATTTTGCATGTGATTATGCAAGTTTGAGGCCGAGAGCACACAGGAAGTGCAATGCAGAGGGTGTGAACGGTCTCTAGTTGTACCACCAAGGTTTTCATTCCCAAAATTAATCAACTGCTTTTACAGTAATTTCAAAATACTGTATATGTATTAATTTCACTCACCCGAAAATATGTGTTCTACAAATTATTTTAAAAGCAAAATCCAAGTGTTGCTTTTTTCCAGTTTCAATGCAAGTCTTCCACCTAAATTCTTTGGAATCGAAATTCAAATTAAATCATTTTGTAACTCATTCACTCTAAGCTCTAAGTATATTTCTGTTTCAAATTTCTTGCAGTATTTTTCTTACGGATTATGCAAGCATGTATATTGGGACTTTGCTTTAAAATAACTCAGGACTAACTTCCAATCACTCAGTTAAATCTTTGTATGTAATATTCATCAGCATGGGTGGTTTCCTTTTTCCTTTTATTCATATAAGCAGAAACTATTTCATGTGTTCCATAGCTACGGGTGGAACAAGACACCCATATTTTCCTCTCTTCTTCCCACTAGCACTGCCTTCTCTTTTCATTTTATCATTATTTTTAGCAAGACATAATTTGAGCCTGCTCCCTGATCACAGTCTGGCTTCTCCTGACTTACATGATATATCTATGTGGCCTGTGCTTAGAACACTGCCCTACCGAGCGCTGGGTTTGAGCCCTGATCTGCGGAGAGTCGACCACATGGCCTCGATCAAGGATGTTCTGTCTGCATTGCTTGGGCTCCTATTATCTCTGACACCTTTCAAATCACATTGCTCTTTAGTTACCTGTACTTCCTTTTCTTATTTAAGTTAGGCACACCCCAGACTCATATGTCGATATTGGAAACTCAGGACCTCGGAATGTGACCTTATTTAAAATGAGGGTAGTGACAGATGTGGTTACTAAGGTAAAGATACATGGGAGAAGAGTCTATAACCCTAGATAGCTGGCATCCGTGTAAAAGGAAACACCTAGACACGGGAGACACACAAGGAGAATACTTGGGAAGTTGCAGGTATCCTTTCCCAAACCAAGAATTGACCAAAAGTTAATAAAGAGAATTTCTGGAAGAGAGCCATCTATGCTGTTCCCAAAGGGACCGTGTCCCTATAGAACCATAATAATATAAATTCCTGCTTCAGTCTTTGAGTCCTAGACATATTTTCTTATGGCATTACTAAGAATTTAAGATTTTTGCTAATACGAATTCTGATACACGCTTGTTCTACAAACTTTTTTTTTAAGTTTGCATGTTTCTTTTGGCTTGACTTTTTTAAGATTTATTTATTTTTATTGGAAAGGTGGATATGCATAGAAGAGGAGAGACAGAGAGGAAGATCTTCCATCCAATGGTTCACTCCCCAAGTGACCACAACAGCTGGAGCTGAGCCGATCCAAAGCCAGGAGCCTCTTCCAGGTGTCCCACATGGGTGCAGAAACCCAAGGCTTTGGGCCATCCTTGACTGCTTTCCAAGGCCACAGGCAGCAAGCTGGATGGGAAGCAGGGCCGCCAGATTTAGAACTAGCACGCATATGGGATCCCTGTGCTTTCAAGGTGAGGACTTTAACCACTACGCTATCGCACTGGGCCCCTGGCTTGACTTTTAATGATTTGTTTCTGTATGCTAATCACATTTAATTGTCACTTGAGTATGACCCAGATGTTTGTCATTATTAATAAGTGGTAAGAGCCACAATCTCATACATGTCTGTTGTTTCTTCATTTTTTCCCTGTGCATATATGGCTGGGGTAGTTGATTGATTTATTCTGTCCTCTGTCTTTTCATGGTTAGGGATCTGAGCCCGGCAGTTTGATTGAGGGGATCCCAAAAGAAACTTTGTCTGAGATGAACCCAGATCTGATTCTTGTGTGTGCTTGTAAGTACAGGGCCTGGTACAGTCCATCGCCTCAATCAGCTGGTGGTTGCAATTGCTGAGTAGGCTCTGTTTCCAGCACTGTCTTCCACTGGAACCAATGGGTGTTGCAGTCCAGCCTGATTCTGCCTTGCACATACTCGGCCCTCACATAAGCCAGTGGGAGCTGCAGCCTAGATGGAGCGACCTACAACAACCCCCACCAGGCCCGCCCCCCTACCCTGGTTCCGCTGCTTGCCAGTATATGCAGCAGACTAGGCCAGTGTGTCCCACATCCCATTCAGCTCTCATAGATGTCAATGGTTATTGAAGCCTAGTTCAACCCAACGAGCTCCACTATCCAGCTTGCACACATGCTGTTGGGTGCCCTTCTGTCTAGCCACCCCAGCCCCTGTCCTGGTTTTTATGCCCTCCAGGGGAGTGGTAACCCAAGAGGGAGGAGTCCATTCTTTCTCTTCTAGGCCACTCCCAGATTATGTACTCTCCAGGTGGTTCTGCAGTTTAACTTGACAGATTTAGCCCCCAGTGGCAGCCTCTGCCAGTTGATTCTGTGGCAAAGCCCAACCAACCCTCACCCATTCTATTTTATGCTTGCACCAGAAGGAACAATCAGCCCAGCCTGGCTTTTTCCTGATCTAGCGCACATGAGGTGCACAGGTGTTGTAGCCCTGCCTAGTGTGGTCTGTCCCCATCTCAGCTCATGCTCTCCAGTGGGAGTAGCCGTCCTGCAGGGGAGCACTCCCATATTCCTCCTGCCTACTCCGCCCCCCTCCCTCCTGGTTCTCACGTGTGCTGTTGGGCTCTGCTGGCAACAACCAGTACAGGTCACCTCACCTTGGCATTCCGTACTGTGCACTGGTTTTTGTCGCAACCTAACCTGGCCCGACCCACACTCTGTTCTGGTGCTCGGATTTGCCAGTGGATGATGTGAACTGATTCAGCCTGGTGTGCCCCGACCCATGCCAAATGTATGCCAGTGGAATACTTCCCATGGCCTGTTCTGGGCTGTTTCCTATGATGCTTCTTGTGCTTACCTGCAGGGACTGTGTCCTGCCAGAAGAGTTGCCCAGGCTCCTCCATCAGAATCTCTCCCAGAGCCAGAATTTGTGCATAACTAGTGGGTCCATGAGCCAGCCCTACTCAGTTCACCTACTGTCCTAGTAGAAACAGTGGCTTTTTATGACTGGCCTTCAACCCAATCTGGTTCCTACTGTTGGATGTTTCATCCCAGCCACGGCTCATCCATACCCACATATAGCTCACTCAGTAAGGGCTGAGACCTAGCCTTGAATTTATATGTTGGTTTTTAAAACAAATTCAACCCTGTATATCTCTGGTTTAAAGAATAATAAGGCTAAAATGTGCTACACTTGGAATGAGGGAATAAAGAAACAGTTCCAAGCAATTAGAGTTGTCAACACTTCACAATAACTATTTGGAGAACAGAAGAGACCTTGGGCGCTGGCTGGCTCATCTGGATGTTAACGGATATGGTGGTATGAAAGGCGAATTAGTGCGTGTGCTGAAGATAATGAAGGTATGGTTGTTAAATATCACAGCTGTTGTTAATAAAACATATGGTTTTAAGAATTAAACTTGCACAGATCTGGAATTTTAAATGAATATCTGCTTGTATTAGTATCTGGGATGATTTTTTCCTCTTTGGATTTGTTGGAATCTAACACGGTGCAAGATTTTTATCGTGAACACTGTATTTTAATACTGTATTTTAAAACTGATTATTGTCTTATCTTAAACGTACTGGAAAATATGCATAAGCAGCTAAAATATTTAGTCCTAAATACTATCAATTAATTAAAATAATTGCCTATTTTAACAATTAGGAAATATTTCAGAAATCAGATAGGTGATTATTCCTGTGACACAGAATGTTAAATCATTGCAACTAAAGCATGTTTAATGTTTACTCCAGATAAATCTATTTTATTCATATAAATCCATTTAACATGTGTTTGACTATTCATATTGCTTTAGATGGCAATATATGAAAATTATTTTGAATCACCATGTAAGATTAATTGATATTTAATGCTTAAATGTTGCCCAAATTTTCTGAAATTTGCAATTGAAGCTCTACATTTTAGGGCAACACAATTTTGTCTATGTCCAGTCAATAATACCTTTAAGAGTGAACGTATGCTGTGCCTTACTTTGTGTCCTGAATTCAGCAAGGTCAAACAGAATAAGAATCACAACCTCTGCTTGACCTCTTTTCACATTTCATCTGGGAGCATTGCTCCATGGTTATTGATCAAGCAGACCTTTGAGAGGTGTTATTCATATTAGGAAGACCTGTGGAGTTCTTGCTTTGTATTTCGGAAAACAGGGACATTTCCCCTGATACGGCAATTTGGACATAATAGATTTAGGTTAGATGATAAGCACTTAATCTATCCTAATCCGTATGTCTATATTGTATCAGTGGCTCTAAGTTTTTATTTAAGATTGTCACAAACCCTGTGGCAGGTAGTCTTGAGTGCCAGTTCTGGGTAGGTTACTGTCACAGTGCTGTTCGTACACACAGAAGCCACCTCTCCAGCCAGGAGATTAGTGTCGTTACCTCTAAATATGTCATAAAATGGCATAATCGCCAGGTGAAAACAAAATGTCACTAAAGGAAATGAAAGGGAGTTTCAAAAAGAATGGAAGTGCTATACACAGGTTAAGCCAGACTGAAATGAATACAACTTATATTTACTTTTAATATTTTGGGAATATAGTAGCTGCACGGAAAGAAGAGAGGAACGCATTAACTGCTACAATGTTTAAAATGCTGGCCATTTCATTTACATTTTTCTACCAACATGCCCATTTCTGCATATATTTTATGCTACGTAAATGCTTTGAAGATGACAGTATAAGTTTGTTGTCAATCAAATACTGTGTATTTTTGCCCCTATGTAAGATATTTTGTCATTCTGGATGTTTTTCTTGTATAAATCATGTCAATGATGGCTGTATATACAGTACTCATTTAACTGCCTTTTTGTATATGTGAACTCTGAGCTCTAGACCATTTGGCATTAATAGTAGAGGAATTATTAACTTTCAGTATTGTTTTTTCTTTTCGGGTGGGTATTTTAGCCAATGCATTTGGAAGCAGCCTCAGAATTGAGCTTTCTTACAACGCGCTGCCCCAAGAACCAGCAGAGAAGTAGGCACGGGAGCCTTTCCCTGGAGCAGGGGTGTCTGCTTGGACACTTCTTCCTGTCACTCATTTTAAGTCAAGAGTTTTTTGTCACACTTTAAAAGCCATTTTCCTACTAAAATTTATCTACTTTGGAGTCAAAGATGGGCCCTGGCTCTCCACCCCCGCATTTTAAAAATCCCTGCCATATTTTAAAAGAAATTTATTTCACATAGATATATTAATGGACTGTATTTAAAATTATCTTGACTGAATTGTGAATATTTATGTTTAGTTTTATAAACTAAAAATGAAAAATGAAACAAGTAATGAAAAGACTACAATAATTTATTAAAATATGTTACACTTCATGTGTGTTATTTTTCTTTCTGCGTAGTGGTATAAAATCCATTGTTCTATGAAATGTTTTTCTGAAGAAATTCTGTAATGTTACCACATATTTCCACAAAAGTATTTTTAAACTTGAAAGTTCTCTGTATTTATCATCTGTAAAAATTTTCTCCATGAGTTTTACAGAGGACATCTGTAAAACTGATGTGTTTTTAATTGAGAAATCAGTTATACAAATGTAAACTGATGAACAAATTTGGATAAAAATGCAAAATTCAATACAGATTTACTTACAAAACAATCTCTTGTGTTGATATGCCAACTGGTAATTTGCCTACTCAAATGTTGTATTTTGCATTTTAGCTATTTTTTCTTTGTATTTTACAAGTCTTTTCTCCCTTACCATAACTATGATGAGTTAGGAGAAGTAGCGTTGACTGGAATCAGTCATTGAAATTGTTTTTGGTGGTCCGTGCAATGCTTGTTCATTCAATACACTTTTGATCGTGTTCCATGTGTCAAGAGACACAACTCCTGGAAATGAGGCAATCCGTAGCCAGGAGCCAGGAGCCTCTTTTGGGTCTCCCACACTCGTGCAGCTTCCAAGGCTTTGGCCACTCCTCGACTGCTTTCCCAGGTCACAGGCAAGGAGCTGGCTGGGAAGAGGGCTGTCAGGGTTAGAACTGGTGCCCATATGGGATCCAGGTGTGTTCAAGGCAAGGACATGGTGCCGGGCCCAGATCTGTGTTTCTAATAAATAAATGAATAAATGAATAAAGAGAAGAAACAAAGGAACAAATCAATCTTTCTCTCTTTTCTTAAAGGAATCACATTGACTTTCCTGCTTTTTAGAAGGAAATGACATAGTTCTGCCTTAGTATTTGTGTAATTGTCACAGGAAGAGCTTATTTCACTTTTTAAAGAAATAAAAAACAGCAGGAATGTATTTTTCTTTTGATTTTATTTGTTAGCAGGTGACATTTGAATAATGCTTATGTCAGTTTGAGCCACTAATTCTGTTTCTAGGTCGATAATGCCCTATTTGCATCAGTCGAAAGGATCCAACAGGGTTTGTGCTCCTGCTCGGCAGGCACCCCGACACTGATATTCTCAACAAGTTATAATTGGATGGCTGAGATTCAGATAACGATGTTCCAGAAGCTTTAGCTAAGATTTTCTTTTGAATAATTCTGTCATTAATCACCAGTGGAAGATACCCCCCTTTGACATATAACAGAATTTAATAAATGTCAAACAGGTGACTTTTGTTCAACTCTTTTAAATATTTTTGCCAAAAAATGCTTTTCTCCATAGAGTATGTCTTAAACGCAGAATCGAATGAAAAGTAAGTATCACTATAGCAAAGCAACAGAATTTCATTTTGCTGTGGATTGATGATGTTAGTAATGTTATCCTGGGGATCTGAAAGGTGATGGAGACAGTAGGAATCAGGAATAACTTTATTTTTACTAGCATTGTGGTTGTTATTGTGGTTGTTGACTGTGAGTAGCTTTAGTTTGACCAACAATCTTTATTCATTAGACTGATTGATGATACGGTATCTCACAATCATGAGCTACGGACAGACGTCAGGCAGGTATGATGTCTTTAGCTGAATGTAATCTGAACTGAATGCTGGAAACACATCCTGAAGGAGGATTGCCTCCTTATTGTAATGAACTTTAAATGCAATTGCAAGATTCCTCTAAATGTGCTTGCGTCTGATTGAGCACCCAAGAAAGATGTTTAGAAAGTGTCTGGTACACTGGCCCCAAAGGCCAATCCCTCACCTGCAAAGCCAGATTCCCGTAGGAGCACTCCTCTAACCCTGCTACTCCACGTCCTTTCCAGAGCCTGGCTCATGACCTGAGAAAGCAGCAGCAGAGGACAGCTCAGCTCCAGGAGTCCCTGCACACACCTGACACACCTGAGAAAGATTCTGCCTCCTGCCTCCTGGCTCCTGCCTCCTGGCTCCTGCCTCCTGCCTCCTGCCTCCTGCCTCCTGCCTCCTGCCTCCTGGCTTCTGCCTCCTGGCTTCTGCCTCCTGCCTCCTGGCTTCTGCCTCCTGGCTTCTGCCTCCTGCCTCCTGGCTTCTGCCTCCTGCCTCCTGGCTTCTGATTCTTCCAGGTCTGGCTGTTGCACCCATTTGAGGAGTGAAGCAGCAGATAGAAGCTGTTTTTGTCTCTCTTTGTATAAACCAGACTTTCAAATAAAAATAAATGTAACTTTAAAAAAACTGTCTTGTAAAATAGTTCTGAAACCTGAGTGGAATAATTTCTAAAGAAATTAGATTGTATTTCAGTTCATAATAAATTAGTTTCCTTCTAGGCTTTGGAAGTTACTTGTTGCTGTACTTGTTTATTTGCCTCTATTTTTTTTTTTTTGTTTTTAGAAAAGAAAGTAATATTTGTTGCCATTAGAGGACATCCACTTGGAGTAGTCATAAATATATCTACCTATCTATATTTTTATAATTACATTATTTTGTTAATTTTGCTGATGATTTCTGTAATCTTTGTTTCCTATTGTGAAGTAAGTTTTCCAAGCATAACCAAATTGCTGAAATGAATGTGTACCATTGCACAAAAAGGCCGGGCTGCCAGTTCAGCATTTGAACTCAGTTTAAAATGGTGAGTGCTTTAAAGAGAAGAACTCCCTGATGTGAGGGAGTCCAGAAACCCCAAGACTATTGTGAGAGTTGAGCTCTGTGTGGAGCGCCAGGGACAAGGAAAAGACCAATGGAAGAGAAACACAACAGTTCATGTGGGAGAAAATAGAGTATTTCATTGCTTGAAATGAATCATTATAAATGAATGAAATAGACTATTTTACGAGAAGAACGTGTTGGTAAAGAACAAAAACACATATTGTCCAATTTGTATAACATTTGTAATCAGTATGAACTTCTCTGATAGTAGAAATGCTGGCTGCTATTGAGAATAAGCCTTCCATTATCAGCACATCAAATAGATTTTTTCCAGCCATTGTAAATCACTATTGCTATTAAAACTACACTGTTTCAGACTACAGCAACTATTCTGTGAGATTAAGAATCAATTATTACAACAAAGCTGCTTATAGTTAAAAGCACAATGCCAATCATAATTCTACTAAAAATAAAATTATTCCTGATCACGAACCTTTCTTCCAAACGACTAGCTAATACTCCACATGAGTCTGAAGTACACAGGGTTACTCGAAGGCATTGTATCCATTTAATGTAAGTTTGCACATTCCAGATTCTGATGATGAAAGAGACAGCTCCTGGACTTCTGTTAGGATATTTACTACTTCATTTCGACTTGCCAATGTCATTATGTGATAAAAATAAACAGTAAAAATGCTATAATTAGATTTTGCTTCATGAAAACATAGGTACTTGCTATAATTCAATTTATGACAGATAGTCAGGTTTTCACTTGTTGGGAGAGTCTGAAAGGAACCTAGATAATTCAGATTAAGTGCAACAGAAACATGGGAAAAATCATTTTGTAGTAAGAGATTTGGTGTCAGAAAATCAGAAAGTACAAAAATGTATAACTTACCCCAAAAGTGTGTCAATATTTCTTACGATGACAATTGAGGTTTGTATTGTTCTATTTTTATATACACACCTGCACTTTAGAAGACTAAGTTTATAACAGCAGGGGCCTCATATATAGTTGAAATACCTTTTCTTTTTCACTAAGTAGGTGGTAAGCAGATTTTGTTGAGTGAGCAAAAAAGCTACATGATTGTACAAATAATGAGTTTAGCTAAGAAAATCTACATAAAGGCCAACATTTGTTATTAAAGAACAAATTGAATGACATTAATTTTTGCCTTAGTTTAGAGGAAGTGATGACTATGGAGTAATTTGCATGAATAAAAATGAGCTCAAGTTAGAACATAATAGCTAGCTCCTGTAATTAGCCTGGGTTTTGTTCCATAAGCTTATCTGGCTACATGTGTAATCTAAACAAATTTACTCTTTGGCTTTTGAGATGTTCAGATTAAACAGCTATCGTTTTAGATGATGATAAAACAATAATATTATCAAATATGTGGAAAAGATGCAAATTAATGCATGTTTAAAGTTTTCCTAAATTAGTAGAACCAAAGTTTAATCTTAGTAAAGTTTAAGAGCTTAAGGTAGAAAACTTTTGTCTTACGATTACACATGAGAAAAAACTGGCTTATTGGACCTGTATAAAAAGCATTAAGGGAAATTTGATTGAATTGATGTAAAATAAGCATGGGAGCCTGGCACCATGGCTTTGCAGCTAAATCTTCACTTTGGGTGCACAGGGATCTCGTGTGATTTCCAGTTAATTCTCTGGCTGTTCCACTTCCCATCCAGCTCCCTCCTTGTGGCCTGTTATGGCAATAGAAGATGAACCAAAGCCTTGGGATCCTTCAGTTGAGTGGGAGATTGGGAAGATGTTACTCGTTCCTGGCTTCAGATTGGCTCAGTTCCGGCATTTGAAGCCACTTGGGGAGTAAACCAACAGACAGAAGATCTTTCTCTGTGCATTTTCTTCTCTGTAAATATGCCTTCTCAATAGAAATAAATCTTTTAAAAAATGATACAATTCTATAGGCTTTTAAATATATACATATACACACACTTATCTTGTGTGTGTAAGTAATAAATCTGGTGTAAGGTAAAATTTCCATTAATAATGCTAAACACTGACATTTAATTGTCCAAAGCCATCATGTGGATCTTCCAAACTGCATCAATCCTGAAGATATTTTCACAGTTTAGTTTCACCCTTGTCCTTGTTGGGGTATATTTATTAGGTTTAAGAGGCCACCAGGGAGAAAATAACTCAAACCATGCTTAACATATAGTAAAATATTCAGGAGATTTCATTAGTTTAGTGAATAAGACAGAAAAGCACCCAGTGAAATGGAAGTTAATCCAGGAGAACTTCTTAGTAGCTAACAAAAAGCATCAGGAGGACAGGTTAATCCATCATTTCAGATCCAGCCCAAGGTGGGCTGAGAATTGATCCCCAAACGGCAAATCTGAGGTGCCGTCCCCGTGACGGAGAGAGTTGGATGGTCACCGTTTCAAGTACGCAAACACTAAAGAAATGGGTGAATGACGCAGCCCATTTTTATTTTGTTTTGTTTTTTATTTTGTTTTTATATTTATTTTGCATATGTTTTTTGCATATGGAACAATTTACGAGGACCATTTTTTAGATTTCATTCCAGAATAATTTTCACCTTACAAGACAAAATTACTATTATGAGGTAGTAATATAAAAAGTTCCCATATACTATTCACCTCATTTCTTTTCATATCAGTATATTTTCTATATGTAATGAAACACATCAACTTCTCTATTGTGTTTTATAGAAACTTTTTGTTAAATGCCACCATTCTCACTTTCTCTAGCAATCGACAATCTGTGAACTCTGTGTTCAGATCAGGTTTTTTGTTTGTGTTAGTTTTATCTCTGTTTCTTTTTTAGATTGATGGCACTCAAACACAACTAAGATTACGAAGTCTTTGTGTTTCTGGGGTTGGCTTTTTCAAATCAAATAATGTCTTCCAGGTATATCCATTTAGAGAAACATCAACATAATTTATATACTGATTTTATTGATCCCAGAATAGAAGTGAGGAGGACACTCATGATACAAGCTGGAAGAGAAACTGCTGGCCTTCGCCCTTTAAAAGCAGGAATACGTTTTCTACACTCCACATTGGCCCACTCCTCACCACCTCCTGCCCGACCTGGTAGTGAAAGCCGTGACATCTCTCCTGGCCTTGCGCACGGCCTCTTTCCTAATGCCCCTGTCCTTTTGAGTCTATTCTGTATAGAGCAAATAGAATCATCTCTGTTCTTGTACTTCTGAAGTTTGAAATTACACATTTAGAGTGGTTTAATGGACCTAACAGCCACTATACCTTAAATGAACACCTTGAACATCTTTTTTCTTATTACTACCCAACTCCCTTTTCCTGAATTGCTGTAAAATAGGATTCTAATGGCACTTCATGTACCAATCAGATGCTCCTTTGAAAACATCAACCTGTCCGTTAGGGAAAACAAAACAAAACAAAACAAAACAGCTTGTCAGATTTTGTACAGGAAACTTAAAGATAATATTGCTCTTAATAGGAACTGGTTTAATTTAGCCATTATAAGAAGTAAACTGAATCCAGTGGAGTCCATGAAGTTATGAACCATTGCACGTAGTGATGATCCTTGAGAAAGTTATCTTCTAACCTGTGTCAGATAACCAGCTAAGTTCGAAGCAAAAAATAATCTTGGAACAAATGGATTAGAAAAGAATTCATGGATTTTTTGAAGAAAGGAAAAAAATATAGATTTCTCTTTAGGGAAAGGGTAGAGGTAAATTAAATAGGAAAACATTATGACTTTAGGGAATTGTCATTCAATCTATGAGTATAAACTTCAGCAGTAACTATCCTGCTCTTGTGTAAACCATTAGGCTGGTCTCCATTGTAGGAACTCAGGTGCTGAATACGCAGCCTCAGAATAAAGCATACTGTGCCAGGAAAGGAAAAAAATGAATCTTAGTTAATTTAAGTAATCAAATCTTAAAACATAATATTAAAAAGTTCAGATTGGATTTATATAGAAATGCTTAGTTGAGACACATACGGTACAGAATTTTAGGAAATTAATTTGTATTGAAAATCATAGTGTAAATCAGTACAGTGCAGAGGCAAGGGGTTGGGTAGCACAGCTCTTGCCATACTTAGTAGATAATCAAGAATATTCTAGAAAATACTTCACTTAAAATCGCTACATTGAATTTCTATCTTTTTTTAAGATTTATTTTTATTTGTAAGGTTAATTTACAGCAAGAAAGAGGCACACACACACACACACACACATCTGGATCAGCTGGGTCACTCTTTAATTGGCCTCAACAGCTAGAGCTGAGCAGATCAGAAGCCAGGAGCCAGGAACTCCTTCCAGGAATCCCACTGCAGATCAGTCAGGACTTGGGTTATCCTCTGCTGCTTCCCCACGCCTTGAGTGGAGTAGCTGGGATTCAAACTGGTGCCTAGAACATATGTTGACACTCAGGGGGATTAGCTTGCCACATCAGTCTGCTACCCGGCCTCTCAGCTGAGTTTTCATAGCTGCTTAGTTTAATTATAAATCTAGTGTGGTAATTTCACAAGATATTTATGTTAAATAATCTGTAATTTTCAGATGACCATAAGTGATTATTTTAATATGTTATGATTGGGAGTATTTCTTCATAAGTAATCCCTTTTTTCTGCTTACTGAGCACTTTTTAAAAAAATATTTTCACTACACATTCTGTCTATCACCAAATACCTCCGTCAGAGAATGGGCTTGATTACCATTTCAGCCATGATTTCATGATATCCCCAAAGCTGCCCCTTGCTCTTTTGACATTTGTGGATGCATTCATCTTGAGGACATTGAGATGTTCCTTCATAATTGTATAATAAAGGTTAGAGGACACTTCTGTGTCTTAACCTTCTGAAACATGAAATGTCATTTTAAAAAATTAATTTCTGCATAAACATGTCTTGTACGGTCATCCTACAATATATAATAGATATATAAGATGCATGTATGTGTTGTTCAGACAAGATTATACATTTCTTTCATGCTATACACAATGTTCAATTTAGTACATCTTCAGGAAATATGCACACTATTCTAAGATAAAAGTCAAGGTTTTAAAATTAGAAACAGTTTTACTAAAAGGATTTAGTTATCAATTAATCTATACATTGACCAAAATCAAAAGAAAGTGATACTTTGTACATGTTGGCAAAGAATAGGGCGTTCACGTCAATGAATTTCTCATGTTCCAAAATATTTAGAATATTGTGGGTAATGTTTGAAAAACTGCTTATTTTGAAATGAAGAGTCCTTTGGTTTTTAGTTCCTGTGGGGATGGATGGAGTGATTGCACTTACACTTTGATTAGAAGAATGTATGTTCAATGCTTGGTGCACCTGCCTTTTTGTGGGGATTCTGTTCCGTCTGTGGGGTCCTGCATCAGCATTCTTAAGGACCTGTGAACAGCAGCTGCTCTGTGCTGCAGTGTCCTGAGAAACCAGCTCAGTCGTCCTTGGCTCTGGTATCTCAGGCAGGTGTGCAAAGGGGATTTTGTTCAGAAAAATGATGAAGGAAATCCACAGGAGGTGATCAGAAGTCGGCGGTTGCAGGTAAAGGTGATCGTCACCGAGCTGAGCACCACAGGCCGGAGGAGAGACAGGCCTTTCAGCCAATGTGCTAGAAAAACAAAGTGGATTAAAGCAAGTGTACCAACAGGGACAGGCATATACATTATATTACTCTAAGGACAAACATTAATTTTTTTTCCTTTAAAAAAAACCCTATGACTGTTTCTAAATATTTGTAATATTTTTTCCATGTGATACAGGTGCAGTTTTTAAACGCTAACATAACTAGTTCAAAAACTTGATTTTGAATCTCTCCTTAGAAAAAGGTAAGGTCTGCTGTGATAGCCCAGTGGCTACATCCTCACCTGCATTTGTTGGGTTCACCTATGGGCACCAGTTCATGTCCTGGCAGCTCCACTTCCCATCCAGCTCCCTGCTTGTGCCCTGGGAAAGCAGTGGAGAACGGCCCAAAGC
This sequence comes from Ochotona princeps, assembly GCF_030435755.1. NCBI lineage: Eukaryota > Metazoa > Chordata > Mammalia > Lagomorpha > Ochotonidae > Ochotona > Ochotona princeps. The sequence continues at coordinate 20,756,162 of NC_080834.1, read as the reverse complement.
CTTGGGACCCTGCACCCGTGTGGGAGACCTGGAAGAGGCTCTTGGATTTTTGCTTCGCTCAACTCTGGCACTCATGCTCACTTGGGGAGTGAATCAGCTGATGGGAGATTTTCTGTCTCCCTTTCTCTCTGTAAATGTGCCTTTCCAATAAACAAAAATCCTATATTAAAAAATGATTCATGTAAAAAAAAATAGAAGGTGGTAGAAGACGGAGAAGTACAGCTGTTACTAGAAGCCCAAGGGTTACAGGCAATGAGATAACCGAGTAGGCGTGCCTTTGTTAGCGCCTCCGTCCTAGGTCACGTTGATTCCTTTTATGTTTGTGGCTAGAAGCCATGTCTGCAGAGTGCGCAGGCCTGCCTACGTGCGCTGAGACTCAGTTTCAGTATGTTCTGCCTCTGAACAACTCCAAACTAATTAAACTTTCATTAAGTGTCACTCTAAGGAAAACGTATAATGTTTACGAATCTCCTGAGGGTACTTAACATACTTTATTAATTATGCAATCAAGGCAACAACTCTAAAATTAAGAAACGCTTGGTATGTACTTGAAAACCATTAAGAGCCCGTTATTAATGACATTTTCAGAATTCAGTTAAAATGTTTTCTTCCAAGACTTATCTTGTTCAGTCTTTAGAATAGTCTTTATTTTCAAAATTTTATTGTTATGACATTTATATTTTTTTAGAAGATTGATTTTGTTTTTATTGAAAAGTCAGATATACAGAGAAGGAGAGACAGAGAGGAAGATCTTCCCTCCAATGATGCACTCCCCAAGTGGTCACAACAGCCACAGCTAAGCCAATTGGAAGGCTGGAGCCCTGAGCCTCTTCTGGATCTCCCACATTGGTACATAGTCCCAAGGTTTGGGCCGTCCTCAACTGCTTTCCCAGGCCACAAGTGGGGAGATGAATGGGAAGTTGGGCCACTGAGCTTAGAACTGGCGCCCACATGGATCCTGCCTTGTGCAAGGTGAAAAGTTCAGCTGCCAGGCTACCGGACCAGGCCCTTTGAGGTTTATGCTTAATTACTGATAATGTCCTTAATGTGCTGTATTCATTAATAATGACAAATGAATCAAAAATGATTTTCACTTTTACAGTTAACCTTTCTCAAAGCTCCTTCAGAATTTACTGCCTGAGGACCAACACTGCGGTTCATCAGGTTATTCTGCCATCTTCAGTACCAACAAGGCATCGGTTAGAGCCTACATGCTCCCCTCCTAAACCATCTGCGTGTTCAGCAGACCAAGGCCCAAGGGCCCAGAGCCGTAGCGTATGGACTTAAACACTTGCCTTGCATCTGTCGAGATGTCACAGTTTTTATCCTGGATGCTCCACTTCCCATCCAGCTCCCTGCTTGTGGCCTGGGAAAGCAGTCGAGGACGGCCCAAACTCTTGCAACCTAGTGTGAAATCCAGAAGAAGCTCCTGGCTCCTGGCTTCGGATGGGCTCAGCTCCGGGCATTGTGGCCACGTAGAGAATGAACCAATGGCTCAAGACCTTTCTTTCTTTCTCTCGACAAATATGTTTTTCTAGTAAAAATAAATAAATCTTTAAAAAATAGAAAAAAATATTTTGTGTGTGTTTTTAAACGGTTAGGAATAAAGTTTGTGATGATGCAATCACCGATGCAGAAATTTATTTAATTTAAAAAAACTTTTAAAATGTTTATTTATTTATTTATTTAGAAAATCAAAGTTTCAGAGAGAGAAGAGACACAGAAAAAGAGAGAGATAGAGATAGAGAGAGAAAGAGAGAGAAAGAGAGAATCTTCCAGCCACTGAGTCATGCCCCAAAAGACTGCGGTGCACAGAGCTGACTGGTTTGACGCTGTAAGCCAGGAGCATCTTCCAGATCTCTCATGTGCGTGTAGGATCCCAAACACTTGGACCATTTTCTATGATGTTCCAAGGCCATTAACAGGGAGCTGTATATAAATATACATTATAGATATCATATATAATATTTATGTATTTATATACAATACATACTATATAAATTCATATAATTATATATTATAAGTGCATATTATGAATACATATTTCTATATATTGCATATATAAATATAGTATATTAAATATACTATATTTATATTATTTGAAAACCAGATTTACAGTGAGAGAAGGGGGGAAATTTTCAATCTGCTGGTTTATTCCCCTAATGGTTCTATCAGCTGGAGCTCATTGATCCAAAACCAGGAGCCTGAGGCTTCTCCCAGGTCTCCCATGCTGGTGCAGGGGTCCAAGAATTGTACATGTCCTCTATTGCTTCCCAGGCCATTAACAGGGAGCTGAATTTGAGATGGAGCAGCCCATGTGGGATGCCGGGCTGCAGGTGGCAGATTAGTGTGCTGTGCTACCAGCAGTGCCTCTTTATACATTCCAGACAACCAACCACAAACCTGAACGGGACAGTTGTACAACGGCTTAGAGGTCTTTAACATTAGCTCACGCTCACTAGATCTGTTCATGCCAATTCAAGTTAGACTATTTCCACTTGCTCTTGAACATTGTGCCTGTACAGGGCCTTAGTAACAAATCTATAATGAGTAGGTACTTGACCATTTTCTTTAGGATGATTCTTCAGAGGTTATCTTATGACCTTTAGATTTCTGAAAAGCACGGGTTAGCTCATTAGTAGCTTTAGCTTAAACATTTTAAGCAGTGTGGGCTATCACCTGACGTCTGCCTGCTTGGCCTATGTGAGGGGTCATGTGGACATGGCACACCGTGTCCCTAGGTAATCGTCCTGGCAAGGCACACTGATATTCCAACCTAACCTGGTCACTGGCCATATAGTGAGAGCGGAGATGTGACCCAGTTTTCCTTCTCTCTTCTTGAATGAGCTGTCCTGGGACTTCCTTGATAAGTGACTCTGAGACGTTGGCATGGTTCCACGTTACTCACCTGTCCTATGCGATGTACAGGACCTGCAGCAGGACTGGAGGGTCCAGAGGGAGAAGCTGGCTTCTAGCCAATTACAGTGCCTGGTGGGTGGGAGGGTCTTCAGGAGGTGCTCTCTGCCTTCTCCTCTTCTTACTCTGTGTAATGCTTTACAATAAATGAGCATATTCGACCACATAGTCTCCAGTGATGCCAGTGAGGACCACAATTGCCTTTTCCCTTAAGTGGTCACAGGGGCCTGCTGGTCAGAACCCTAAGAAAGTAGGAACAATAGCAAATGTCTATTGAAAGGGTTAAGTCCTTCGTGCAGTACACTACGGGTCATATGTACTACCCTGACTTGGCTTGAAGTTGGTGGTAACTGATTGGATCACTAGGTTAGGATTTACCCCCACTGTTCTTTAACACTCCCGTACTTTTTCTTCATTTTGCTAGCACAGGCTATAGTGATCTCCTCCAGCTGTGGAGTGCCATTTAAAATTAAGAACTGTGTGCGGAGTATTCATTTCCTCAACTTTAGCTCCTGTTAACAGATACACAGATGAAGCAAGAAACGACGATTAGGAAAAGTTACTATACATGGAAAGCGACCTGTCCACCTGCCTAGATGCGTGAATGTAGGCAGAAGACACGTGAGTCTGGGCCTTTATTGTAGCACAGATAATGTAAGCTTTGTGGACATTGTTTTAACTCCTGCATCTAAGCCCTACAGAGCAAACATTTTGGTGAGTCCTTGCGAATGTTTTTCACACATTGCATTACAACAGAGTGAGCCAGACTTGAAGAAAAGCCCAATTATTATTATACAGGATCTGCTAGCAGGTCTTTCCGACTTCTGTACCGGAGTGAGACATTTTCTTTACTCTCTTTAGGAGACAGTCAGGAAACAAAACCCACTGTGACACAGAGGGAGGGAGGTTTTAGGTTTTCCCTTACAGATTGCTTGCTACACAGAGACCTTTGCAAAAACATCTGGAGCCAATGATTTCAGCACCTCCTGGTGGTGCTAGGTGTTGCTGGTTAAGCCGCCAGTTGGAGTGCCTTCATCATATATTAGAATGCTGGGATCACATTCCCTTCTGATTATCATCCAGATTCCAAGGAGGGAGCAAGCACGGAGCTCCATCAGTTTAATGTTAATCAAAATATTCATATTTCTGTGTTTATCTCCTGTATCCTATTTCACCTGAACATGCGCTACACTTTGAAGTATAATGTACAAAATTACTTCAAAATCATTACTTGTAGAAGCATTGCAAAAATCTTACCTTATTGACAATGAAACCCTAAACTTTCAAAACCACATTATCTCGGAACCTGATAATGTTGGAAAGCCCTTAAAATGTAACACCTAGGCTTTTGTATTCAGAATGCTTAACATGTTTTCAGCAGGTAAAGTATTGGATGGGTAAATTATCAATTCCATATATTTCATAAAAAACCCTTATTTTTAAAAAATTTCTGTTCTATTCTTCTACTCATTTGTTAAATTTATTGAAAGTAATATGGATACTAATGTTCTCAATATCCCTCTACAATATATCAACTTAAGAAATAGACTAGTCAACATGTTTTGATGCTAAGCAAATAAAACAAAACTTAATAAGAATATTTCTGTATCTGTAACTTTTATTTAGCGATCATTGTTTCTTAGAACAATATAATGTCACATTATTACATGAAGATTTTAAGTGACCATGATTTGTTCATTTTTTACTCACCAATTCTGCAGATGTTGCCACACATCTAAGAGGTTCACGCTTGGGACAGCATATTGCAGAAGAGGGAAGAGGTTATTTCCTGAGTGGTTTAAATTGCTTTATTTAACATAGTATCGTCATCTTTTAACGTTTTTGAAACCTTATTTCCTAAAAATGAGTAACACACACTAGGCTTGTTTCGCAAATCAAAATCATTTGAGTGTTTTGTTCACAAAATCTACAGCAATTGCCTTATTGATCTTGGAACCATCACCTTTCCTCTACATTTTGATTATGAAGGGCAGAGCATAAGAAACAGAAAGGTAAATGCTGAGTGACAGTAGGGAACTTTCCGAAAGCTATTAAGAAGATAGATCCTCAAGGAGATGCTAAGCTTTCATTTTAAACACTGGTGAATCTGAAATTGCTGCTTTTATCATGGGCTTCTCGCAGGCTCCTATTTGCAGAGGCAGCTATACTTCAGTAATCCTGTATTTATTTGCAGTTGCCATCAAGCTCTCGCTTAGCTGTGATCACATGCTGCTTCAATATTCTAGCACAAAATCAGACATCATCGTTCTCTTCAGTCATCACAATGTCCTTAACAGGCCTATGAGAATCAGAAAATCAGTGGGATTAAAAAAGAAGCTGAACCTAAAACAGAATATTCTTTTTTATTAAGCAAAGCTAATATAAAGCAAATTTAAACCAATCCCTCTGTTATTTTGTTATTTCCAGGTAAGTGGAAATATTTTTATGCTTTGTAGAATAATCAAAATGACCACTGAAATTTGAAGAATAATAACATCCCTGTCGTATTTTCTATTTATCTGACAAGTTTTAATAAATGTCTAAATAGAAATATGAAACACTAGACATGTTTCATTTGACAATGCATGGATTATTTGTGCAAAGCTCAATTTTATGCAATTCAGGATGAAATTAAAAGGCACACGTATATTTCAGTTTTTTAAATTAACTCAAATAAGTGGAATGAATAATCTTTACAGAAACCAATATACAAAGTATAGCTTGAGAAACTGAAATATAATTTAATAAGTAAAATTGATTGCCCAAAGACCTGCGATAATCCAGTCCAGTTAATGCACATCCTCCAATGGGAAGCCATGAGAGATAACATCCTGAGGTACCTGCAAGCCATAGAGTATCTAGAATCAGTCTGTTCATGCCATAAAAATATACGGGATGGGCCAGGCACGGTAGTCTAGTAGCTGAAGTTCTTACCTTGTATGTATTGTGATCCCATATGGATGCAGGTTCTAATTCTGCCAGCCCCGCTTCCCATCCAGCTCCCTGCGTGTGACCTGGGAAGGCAACTGAGGATGGCCCACAGCCTTGGGACCCATAGGAGGCTCTGGGCTCCTGGCTTTGGATTGGCTCAGCTCCAGCCATTAGAGTTGCATGGGGAGTGAATCATCGGATGGAAGATCTTCCTCTGTCTTTCCTCTTCTCTGTATATCTGACTTTGCAATAAAAATAAATAAATCTTTAAAAAAAACCTGACATATCCTTGCTAAGATGCTCTTCCAGAATTATATTGCATTGTGTTATAGAACTGCTTTGCATCCGCACCATGTGCTTCTTCCTGTAAGACTAGTTCATTAAGGACTTATGTCATTCTAAGCAACAGTGTAGAACTAATTTTAATGAAAACATTTAGCAAGCTGGAAGATGCATACATTCAATGTGAGAGTACCTGAATTCCCTGCTCTGCTCTAAATCCTAGCTTCCTGCAACTGTACACATCAAGTGATTCCTGAGGGGATGCCTGGACTTCCTGCAACCCATTGGAGACTCAAGTCAAGCTTCTGACTGTTGGTTTTAGACTGATTCAGTTTCTGTTAGTGCAGGCAGTTATGGAATGATCCAGCATATGGGAGCAAGGAAGAGAGATAAGGAGAGAGAGAGAGAATTTTAAACTAGGATTTCACTTTTACCTTCACATAGAATTCCAAATATTTGAAGTTTTGAACTTTCTCCAATTAACTGTTTCATGAAGCAATGTTGCTGTCTTGTGAATATTTGTATTACTCGAAATGCATACTTTGTAATCCTAACCTCTCCGGGTGATGGTATTATGAGATGGAGCTTTTGGAAGATGGCTAATACAGAAAGACATAGCTAATCCAATCATCTCATGACTGTTCTTCAGACAGATGTCCTGGGGCCAGTTTTGTGGCACAGGTGTTTTACAACCCTGCAACAACTGTGTGTCATATTGGAGTGCTAATCCATGAGTCGGTTGCTCCATTTCTCACGCAGCTTGTTGCAGGTGTGCCTGGGAAAGCAGCAGTGGAGATTCCAGTACTTGAACCTGTGCTACCCAAGGGGGAGTAGACGCTGCTGCTCCTTCTCTGGGCTTCATCCTCTCCCAGAGATGGTCACTGGATTCATTTGGGGGTGGATGGAAGACCTTCTCACCCCCACCACCAATCCTATCTCTCACTCTCTCAATATTTTTCTCATTCTTTCTCTTTGACTGTAACTCTGTCTTCCTAATACAAAAGATAATTCTTAAGATGGAGATCTCCATTTCCCATTCTACCTTGTGAAGGCATAGTGCAGAGGCGTCACCTCTAACACAGGAAACGGAGTCTCACTGAATACTGAATCTGCCAGTTCCTCGACTTTGGACTTCCCAGCCTCTAAAACTGTAACACACACATTTACATTTTTATGAGTTACCCGCTCTGCAGTAGTTTGTTATAGCTTCCTGAAAATACTAAGAAAATGAATTGATTTCTGCTTGTATCATTTAATAAAAGAACAACAGATATTATTATCCAACAATAAGGACTGTAGTGATGATGACTGTGAAAAAGTTTAGGATCCAGCATTTTCCCAGAAAACTCATAAAAAATTCTAAAAGACTTAGAGTGAAATTGTCCGAAAAAATGCAAATTGTTGCAGGCAGAGATTGTGCTTTACTTTCCTGTACAGACCTTGATCTCTGCACAGGGTTTTCCACTCCACTCCCTAGTGGGACAGAAACAAAAGTTGCATATAAATCACTACTAGTATTCTGTGGCATGCACAGTTTTGTCAGGAGCTACAAGAGAAAATGATCACCTTATTATTTCTTCCTCAGTAGTTTTCCTCGGCAGTTAAATTTCTTATTTTTGAAGGCATGGTCCTTGTTTAAATATTGGCCAACAACCTTTCTGATAGCAGTTATGACAATTCTAATGCATGCATCAGGAAATTATTGAATGGCAAGAATATGTCTGGATAACTCATCTGTAGGTTAAAATACTATATACATATGTTAGGCATTCTAAAAATAAGAGCAAGGCAGGCACCAGAATCAGCACTGTGATGTAAAGGACCAGAGAGCTGAAGAATGAATATATTTACCGTCTGTAGTTTGTTTCAGAAATGGCCACCTACACAAAAGCTAATTTCTAATCAGAGGAGAATTTTTTTTCACTGTGCATGCTGAACTACTTTTCCCTTGTCATTTATTTTTCTTTTCTGCTTGTCCTATAATGATCTTTCTTGATACACTGATATGTCTTTTTCTGTTTGCAGCAATCTGATTAAATTACCAATGACTCATGTTTCACTGATATACTAATAGGTGTTGCTGGTCACACTACCTCTCAAATGGATCTCCTTATTGCTAAGCACTGGACTTGTTCTAATTCTTCCTTGCGTCATATATTATTATTGCATTTGTTAACTAGTTAGCACACGGTCTATAATAGAGATTTTAAAGGGTGCTCTTTCCAATCTCTCCCCCGCTTTAGCCTCCTTTACTTGTATTAAGTAATAATTATTTAGTTCTTAAGAAGCAGAAAATGATTCCACGTACAGCAAAGGGAATGAACTCAGTTAATATACAGATGCAAATCAAAGACTCATGTAAATTCTTTATTTCTGAGTGGGACACACTGGGCTTTCGAAAACCTTTACCAAAGACAAAGTGATAGGATCGGGAAGAGGGTGAACCAACCACCACTTCAGGTTTATTTGCAATTAGTGCATGCCTGTGTCTGGGCCCTGTGCCACAAGGTACGTTTCTAGTTGTTCAGTGAAGGCATCAGAGCCTCAGTAGTAGAAACAGACATTTGGAAGTAGTGTGGTATCCAGAATTGGAGCAGTAGTCAAGCTAGCTCATCCTCCATGTGTTCGCCCCAGCATCCCGCAGGAACACTGGATTGTGTCCCTTCCACTCCACTGCTGATCTAGCTCTCTTGTTTATGGGCTGGGGAAGCTGCAGAAGGAGGCCTAAGTTCTTGAGACTCTGTTAGCCACGTGGAAAACCTGGAAAAAGCTCCTGGCTCCCAGGTTTGGATAATCTCAGCTCCAGCCTTTACAACCGTTTGGGAGTGAATCAGTGGATGGAAGATCTTTCTATGCCTCTAATTCTCCCTCAGTATAATATGCCTTTTGGATAAAAATAAATATATTTACTTATTTTTAAAAAAAATCTAGTCCAAGAAGCAACCCAGATATTTCTCAAAACTCTGGATTTGCTTGAAGCACCTAAGGAAAACAAGGATCCATTATCAGTCCTCCAGGGGCTCTTGATCCTGGGAGATATTCGCTGTGAGCTTTGGGGTTGTTAGTGCTTTCTTTGATGGTTTTAGCAAGAGTGGTAGCTCATTTCAAGGTCCTTGGAAGCCAGGAGACTTACTCGATCCCAATAATTTTTAAGAAAGTTTTAAGAAATATTATTCATTTATATTTTTCCTCCAAAAAGAGAAATAATTATTTTGATAATTTTTAACTTGGAAATTTCTCTGGAGAACAATTTAATTAAAACATGAAGCTTTCCTTTACAATGGCAGAAAAAATAATACTCAGTCTAGAGTACGCAGATCAAATTCAATACCTCCTCTGTTTTTGTAAATGATGTTTCATTGGAACAAACCCTTGTTTATCCTTTAAAACATTATGTTGGACTGGAAACACATCACAGGGGCAACTGAAAGTTGCAGTAATAATACGTACAATTCTATCTAGTGTCTGTCTCTATGCAGTTCCTATTTTATTACATCTTTTAGAAGCTTCCTCTATGATCAGCATACTTCAGAAATAGAAGAGAAGTAGAACATAGTTAACTTAAAATATGTGTGCTGTATCTAACCTGTACTGGTAGCCATGTCAAATATCTAATTCAATTTGCTTTCCACCTAGGCTATCTCTGGGCTCGAATTTTGATGTGTTGACATAACTTTAGCTTATGTCATAACTATTTTTTTCTAGATGTCCTTAAAAAGTCCTGTCAGTTGCTGTTAAAATAAGCGTGTCGTGTTAAATGTCACAGTTTCTGTTTCCTGGAGTTACAGACCAGCGCTGCTATAGATTCTGGCCACCATCTTTCTGGCCCAGGAAGCTGGCACATGCCTGGTACTCTTTGTGTGAATACTCGGTTCTTTCTCAGACAATGCTATCCATTGCTTCAAAATGATCTTGTTGAGATCTCATGTTGCGGTTAAAAGAAGCTCTGTAAGAAAGAATTAAGAAAGAATTAAGAAAAATGATATGCTACTCATAGACCAGAATATGTGGTGGGCAGGTATCATTTATTCTTCCAAATTCTTAATCATTAACCCTTAAAAACAATCCTTCAACAAATGATTATGTGTGACAAAACTTTGCCGATTCATGAAGCAATCAATATTACATATTGATTGATAGCTTTTCATAATAAATAAATGATGGTAAGAAATTTAAGTTAGTGGGCTTAAGCTACCAGTTGTGATACAGTAGAGTATCCAGTTTTGACTCTCAGGGCATTTGTGATTACAGTTTTCTGACAATGTATACCCGGTGGGCAGCAGATGAGCTTAAATAGTTAGGTCACTTTCATTCATGTTAAAAAGATTTAATAAAAAGCTGAGAGACTCTCAATGACCTAAATGGTGAGTAAAATTACAAAATAGTGATACTATTGACTTTTATATCAAGGAGTATTCACTAAATACTCACAAGTTCGTTCTGATCCAGAAAACTGTTTCACGTTTCCCATTATAGTTTACATATTCTACATAATTTCCAACACAATGGGAACCCGGCATGATCACATTTCTTGGAACACAATGAGCTCTCAATCACTGTCACTTAAAAATGGCAGTCGCAGACAATTTTCTTGTGTTTTTCAAAGCAAATGTGGCTATTTTGAACAGTCCCATTAAGGTGTCTGAGAGTGATCAGTGGAAAGAATTTCCCTCATGGCCAGAAGAGAAATGACAAGCTCTGGGCTACAATCAAATGGTAATCAATTCTACTAAGATTAAAAAGAATTTTGACAATCTGAACCTATAGATACAGATAATAGGGAGCTGTAAGTATTGTGTATTTTCCCCTAGAAACACATTCACACACACACACACAGAAACACACAACACATGTAATGGTGTTTAAATTTTCACTAAACACAGCACAATTTATGGCCATATTTATGCAGTTCGATTGTGACAGTACATCTAATACGATTTTTTTCCTTTTCTGTCTTCACAATTCTACTGATAGAATATTTGTTCTATACATTTTAGCATCCTCCATGTGGGATTGCTTTTATCTTTTCTATTGAGATCTTTCATGTTTGCATGTGAAGAGAGAATAGACTGGCATGTCCTTGGCACATATAAATTCCAGCATTTCTCTTATTAGACTTTAGGTTCAATTTTAAGAAAATTAGTAATTACTTGATCCTTGACCATAATCAAGGTAGTCCTTCGATAATCAAGACACTTAAGTGGTTAATGGTGTAAAGCATGGATACCGTGAGCCAAAGGATGATTCACAAGCTAGCAGAAGCAAAACTGGAGCTTATATTTTTTCATAAAACTCAACCGTGGCATTTACTTAAGAGGGTACTGAAGAGAGACATATAAACTTAAGAGTAAGTTCTGCCATAGAGGTGGAAGGCAGGTGTGGGGTCCGAGTACAGGTCTCCATATTCAAATATGGATGCCTAAATGTTGTTTCCCAGGGTCTGCAGCAGCACAAAGAGCCCACCAAGGCTGCAGGCAGTAACTGAATGCAGACTCTCCCGTGGGGGAGGTGCCTGGCTCAAACAGCCTTGAAATCAAGAGACCAAATGCCTTCCGACGTCATTTTAAAATACGTTTACCACTCTTGATTTCTATTTTTATTTCTATTTTTCCCTTTATTGTCTGTCCTCCCTGGGTTTTCTTGATTATGTCATATTCTTCTACTTACATATTCTTGAATTACTATTTGTATTTGTTTCATAAAAATATTTTTGATATGCTTGCTTAAGGGTTTGTCATTATTTTTAGATATAATGAGGTTGGCTCTGATTAACGGTAAGCTTCTTTATATGTACTGAAATATATTTATATTCTCAAATCATCGTTTATTTCTTATTATTTCACATTTACACGCTAATGTAATAAAATTACACACATTTTTATGTCTAGCACCTTCATAAGTTGTGTCTCTTGCATTTCATAGACTGCAACAAGATGTCAGTTCTGATTGTTCTAACCAAAGTCCGTCGTTACTTTAGCTTCAGTGCCTAGCAGCGAAGTGTTTAGGGAGTAGGGACTGGGGTTTACTTTGTTGATGTAACTGCATCTCTAACTTCCTTGATACCACAAACCAGGTTATCAAATATGTCTTGTCCCGCTGACTCACATGTGTCACTGGGCCAGCATCTTTTGCTAGCTGGTTGGATTTCTGTTCTGTAGCCAGACGGAGCTAGTTAGGATTCTGTTTCTCCCTCTCCCACATTCCTCCAGAGATTTTGAGTTTTATCTGTCACATAAATATAGAGATGAGTCCAGACAGAATTTAGTGTACATACTGTTTTTAAAATCTATATTAGAAGAATTCTTAAATGTATAAGTAATTAATGTTTTCGCGTCACTGTCCTAAAAGTATCTGTTTCAGTACTGAATACTAACGCAATTTGAAACTATAAATCTAGAAATTAATAAATAAGATAATATTTACTGCTAATGGTCAATAAATATATTATTTTCCCCAGTTTCATGACTAAGACAAATGCAATTTAGTTTGTTCTCACTTTTATAAAAGAGTAACAATCTCTAAAGAAGACAAGAATTCAAAACATAAAATTTAACAAGTATATATTTTCAGTTTTAATTACATTTTAGTGAAGAATGAATGTGTGATACAAATTGTCCTACGATAAGAAAAAAATGACTCTGTCTTGTAGAGTCACAGAATGCAGAAAAAAATTTAAGTCTTTCTAAACGTACATGTTGAAACATGACTTCCATCATTTAAAATTACTTTATATTTATCATATTACTTTACAGGATAAAAATAAAATAAAACATCCTACATGTTCATGCAGTTAGAATAGTCCATTCTGCTGTTTAAGTGGTTTCCCATTGCAACAACCAGCCAACTTACACCCTATGGGAAGAAGTGGTTTTCTTCATGATGACAAGGTGTGCCAGGACATGACATTTTCTTTCCAGAGTTGGATTAAATACTTAACATACATCTTTAGGAGCATTGGACTTCTTTGCAGAGATTTTGTTTTACACTGCTAACAATGCATTATCAGATTCCTAAAAAAAATCTAGATGGATTCTGGCTTCTTTGAGAGCAGAAGATATTGATTCTGAGCGAATAACCATTTCAAGTTTCAGCCAGAATGGTTAGTCAAGTGCTTTGACATATCTCTCTTTTGGGATTGACTTGTTTCAGTAAGCCTAATGGTATCTAGTTGGGATTCTTTGGTTGCAAATGGTGGAATTTCACTGTTATTAATATCTGAGTGCATTCCATAGAGCAGATGTACAACAGTTTCTTTATTCATTCTTGTATAACGGATACTGGGTTTTCCCCATGTCTTTGCTGTTGTAGATTGTGCTGCTGTATAAATGGGGTTACACATCCCTTTCTCCTACGCAGATCTCAACTCCGTTGGATATATTCACAGCAGTGGAATAGCCGGATCATATGGCAGCTCAACTTCCAGTTGCTTTAGCATTCTCCCACCAACAGTGAAGGAGAGCACCTTTCTCCCAGCAAGCACACAGTAGGTGTGTTAGTTGAGTTCTGAACGTAGGGCGATCACTCTGGAATTACAGGCACCGCAATATGGGTTCCATTTGTATCTCTCTCAGCTAGTGAGCCTGAGAATTTTTTAATACATCTATTACCCATTTGAATTTGTTCTTTTGAAAAATGTCTGTTCATTTCTTTTACCCATTTCTTCACAGCGTTGTTTGTTTTGCTGTCACCAAGTTTCTGAAGCTCTTTTTTGTTAATAAAAATGATTAATTTGCTCGTCAGCCATAAGGTAAATGTAAATTCAGGAGTAAAAATGCTGGCAAGAATGTGGGGAAAGGGCCACACTTCTACACTGCTGTTGAGAATATAAGGTAGCACAGTCACCGTGGAAAACAGCAGGGAGGCTTTTTCAGAAACTCGAAAAGACACGCCATAGAACCCACAAATCTCAAGCCTAGTCATACCCAAAAGATTTGAATTTTTAATACATCAGAATAAAGAGATATTAGCATGAATACATTTATAGCAGTGCAAGTTCCCAAGAGCTAAAATATGAAGTAACTAAGATATCCGGTGCACATACCTGCATGTGTAAGTGTAAAAACTAATGAAAGTGCATCAATGGTGTCAGAATAGTGGCCACTGGTCCACAGAATGTGGAGTGACATAAGCTGGCCACCAAAGACGAAGAAGTATGAAATACTCTCCTTTGCATATGAAAGCTATGATTATTAAAAAAACAAAAGCCAGAACACAGAAGAAAACAAGTCTCATCCTTCCCTTTGATTAGTGTTTAGAACCTAGCTTACATTCCTGATACTTTATGTGCTGTGCTAATTGTGGAACATTAACAGTGTGGCTGCAAAGTAAGTGGAAATGTTTTCTCAAACTTTAATAGGAAAGAAAGAAGGAAAGCAGGGAGGCAAGAAAGAAGATATAAACGGAGGAAGGAAGGAAGGGAAAGGGTTAAGGATATAATATTATATCCATATAATTATTTCATCATGAAATCTCTTCTCATGACATTACTATCCACAAAAACATTTAAATAAGAAAAAATGCAACCCGGAAAAAAATGAATTCTTAGTATGAAAGACTCACATATAGATTTACCACTGCTTTACCCAGGCCACGAGCAGGGAGCTGGATGGGAAGCGGAGCTGCCAGGATCAGAACTGGCACCCATATGGAATCCTGGACGCATTCAAGGCGAGGACTTTAGCCACTAGGCCATGACACAGAGCCCCTAATATTTGTTCTTTAACCTTGTTTTTTTCAATATGAGTTTTTAACATTCTTTCTATATCATTACAACATAAACACGGGTTTTCATTTGAATATCTTAACATTTGAAACAATTGGGGCTGGGCTAAGGGAAATACCAGGAGCCTATGGAACTGTATCATAAAATGATAATAAAAAATTAAAAAAAACAATAATACACATATGAACAGATAAGTACATATATAACATATATGACATATATTATATATAAACAAAGAAACAATATTGTGATGATTAAAAAGTTTAGCCTTTATACCTTAAGAAGCTGAAACATCAGTTAGTCAATGCATGGTTCAGCAGCATCCTAACAGAAGGAAGATACTCATCTTGGAACTTTGCATATGCTAATTATTTTAGTATTTGGTGAATGGATAGAGATTTATTTGCATTCACGTTTTCAACATATTTTACTGACCTTAAAGAACTGAAAGAGAGTTTATAAAACATACAGTATTTGAGGAATAAAGAAATCCTTAGCATTTTAACTACATGTGATGGATCTCTCTGCATTTGTTATGATATTGATATTTGAATAAAATTTGAAAGTTGTGGCAAGCAAAATTTTCTTTAAAATGTATCAGTCCTATATGAGAGACTAGCAAGGATTATTGGTCATTATTTATATAGTTTTAACACTTTTTGTCACATTATCTATCTAATAATAATGAAAATAGTGGGAAGAATAAATAAACTTCTGACCTATGGCCCTGGATCCTATTTATTTGTCAGTCACGAATAATTACAAAAAACATATAAAGACAAAAATGAACATTTTAGAACAAAACGTACTCCACAAATGTTAGTTAAAATATTGAAATTTTTTTTTGTACTTCAATGTTATAATTTAAGCCTGCAGCTAAGAAATACTGAAAGCATTTAGCCAACACATAATTATTATGAAGCTGTGTGAATGAGGAATGTTCATTAATACATTTCTGAAAAAGAAACTTCCTTAGGTGATGATCTTGGAAGGCAATTCAGTGTTAGACATGTTAGAGATGAAGCTATTCAAAGCATCACAAAACCGGCAGACCAGCGGCAGTTCCCGACATCCCCACCAACCCAGGCTCTGTAGATATTGGCAGACAGAGCGGGTTTGAGATGAACTGACCTCTGCTGAACCTGACTTGGTCACATAACTTGCAGGCAGTGGCGGGAATTAGCGGGGATCCTAAACTCAGGTATCAGGTGTTGACTTTTTATTTTCACATGACAAACTAATTGAGGACGGAATAACATAGCACATTTCATATAATATCCATGAAATATTGATTGGCTATCATCCAACTATCTTTTTAAAAAGAGTGAATGGAATTGTGGCTTAACAGCTAGCCCTCTGCCTGCAAATTCTGGCATTCAAAGCGGACAAGTTAATGGCCTGGGTGCTCCACTCCCATTCCAGCCTCTGCTTGTTGACAGGGAATGCAGCAGAGCACTGTTCAAGGCCTTGGGTTCCTTCACCTGCTTGGCAGACACAGAGCAGGCTCCTGGCTTTAAGTTGGTTCAGCTCCAGGGTGATGGAGCCCCAGATAGAGGGTCTTTCTTTCTGTTTTGCCCTCTCTATGCAGATCCGCCTTTCAAATAAAAACAGAAAGATGAAAGACAAATACAAAATAAAGAGGAAACAAACATTGTTGAGGACATGGGGAAAAGAATAATCTAATAAACTATTGGTAGAAGCTTAAACTTTTACAACTATTATGGAAGATAGTATGGAGACTCATTGATTTGGAAATGGATCTTTTTTAAGACTCATCATATCAATCCTGGAAATACGACCTAACAAAATAAATCAGCCTATGTGAGAGGCATTTATTCTGTACTGTAGGTCAGTTCCCAGTAGCAAATGTACGTATTTAACCCACATGTCCATCAACGGATGACTGGACGAAGAATATGTCATATATATATATGTGTGTGTGTGTGTACACTATGGAATACTGCTCAGCCATAAAAAGAATTAGAGGTTGTCTTTTGATACAAGATGGATTAAGCTGTAAAATATTATGGTTAGCAAAATAAGCCAGTGCTGGCAAGACAGTTATGGGTTCCCTGATCACTGGTAATTGTACTATACTGTGTGCAAAAAAAAAAGTAATCTCTATGAGTAAGATTGACTTTTAAATTTGACTGCTGTTTATGTTCTTTTTCTATACTTAAGCAATAATGGATTTTTTTTCTACTTACTGCTTTTGAACTCTTTACCTAATGAAGGGTTGATTCTGTGATTGCAAAGTGAACAGAAAGTATGCCACTGCAAAAATTTAAAAAAAATAATAATATTAAAATAAGGAAGGAGGAAGAGGAGACTCGTTGGCAATGTGGACTTGAGAGAGACAGAGTGGGCACTGTGAGTCTATTCCTAAGTCTCCTGTGATATATATGACATTTGTTTGTTTTATTTAAATAAAGCCATTTTAAAAAGAAACAGAATGAAACTGGAGAAAGTAAAATGTATTTGTGAAATTTGTTTCTTTTGGTCTGTGCTCATAATTGCATATTGAGTTGCCAAAAACTATCAACAGCCTAGGCAGGTGCAATTCAAAGATAGCCTTTACTCAGCATATTAATAACTCATCCATAATTACTTAAAAAACTCCTTTTATCATTAAAATGTTTGAATATCTTTTGTGAGATTTAATAGGAATTCAGTACTAAACTTTCTTCAGGTGTTCTTTTTGTGTGGTTTAGACCTGTGAGGATCCTCTCTTGATATTTTTTGCAGAAACGGGCATGCACATTACAATCCTTCTTCTTCAATTTGTGAAATAATATAGTACAGACAGACAGTTATAAAGGACGCTTTGATGTGAAAAGTGCTTGCGATGGTATTAGCTTTTCAATACATTTCATGAAGCTTGAAAAAAGCATCTTAGATGCAAGTAGATATGTATATTAATCTTGACAGGAAGTAGAGAATACATATTTACATTTCATACTGTTTGCATTTGGCGTCTCAAATTACTTAAGCCCTTCCTCTGTGCAAACACCAGGAGAGCCATCTGTTGGTGAGAAGAGGATCTGTGGTTTTACTTATTTTTTCCCATTATTTAAGGATCATAGGGCAATTCATTAACTGAAGAAGCCACCTTATGCAGAATCATATTAATGCAATAACTCTAATAGGGCAGGGTACTGGAAGGCAAGAAAGCAGAATGTTTCAAGTGCATAGTGCCCTAACGGTTTTCCTGAGGTTTAGGAGAACTGAAATTATCCCATTTATAAACAATATATTCTTCTTAAATATTTAATTATTTCACAGGCAGAGTGAGTTGAAGAGGCAGAGGGAGAGGCAGAACTGGCCATCTATAGGCTTGCTTAGCACCATGAAGGGCCACGTCATGCCAAAGCCTACAGTCAGGAACTCAATCTCGATCTTCTACTTATGCAAAAAGTACTTGGATTACCTTCAACTATTAAAGCCAGGTGCCTTAGTAGAAACTAGATTGGCAGCAGAGCAGCCAGGATTTCCAGTCAGCATTCTGACATGGGCTACAGCACGGCAAGCATGACTGAACCTCCTGAGCCACATCAGCCCCTTAACAGTGGTGATTCAGAAGTAGAGATTTTGGAGAATCAAGATGGTGAAATAGGGTAGGGACACGTTTAAATGAACGGAGAAACAGTGGCCAATGTGGAGCAGAGAGGGCACATTTCAGGACATGGGAGAAGACAGAACAACAGCAGAGGGGTACCTGGAGACTGACACAGGAAAGCAGCGGACACTACAGTACAGTGTCGCAGTGACGGATACCCCAGGGCATTCAGCAAGTGGTGATCTAAATTGCAATAGCAGCCAGAACTACACCAACAAGGTGGGATGCAATGCTCAACAGGAACTCAGGAGGTAAACCCAGACAAAGAACTGCCAATACTGCTGGTCTGTTTGATTAGACCAGGAGCAGACCGAGCAGCAGGTCCTGGATGGCTGGTGTGGGAACAGAGTGGATTTCACAGTGCAGTCCACTTCCTAGAGCCGAATGGGGTGCCATTTTGTTAAAGGAGGCAATGACTAGGGAAAAGGCTGAGCATACGCTGAGCCTCATATCTGGCTCAATGAATTGCAACAACGTGGCATCCTATAGGTTCCAACCAAGATAGGTCCTAGTAGCCCTCAGACCTGATGGACAGCAGATCAAGAACTCTAACAGTGGCACATCAGGTGCCATTTTGTACAGTGTGGAAGAAGTTTAAGATTGCAGGGACAACGCTGAGCTGCACATGCACTGGTCCCACAGAAAAATAGTATCAATGATGGCGTCGTACGGGTCAAAATAGGCCTGTGTGGCCCTCAGACCTAACAGCCAAAAAAGTTCCTGCAAGATTACCACCAACAACAACCTAGCTATATAGGACACCTGTTGTCTCCATAATCCTGGGACCTGCTCCAACCGGAATTGGCAGAAAGGTTGTATAGACAACGTTGCAGCCTCAGCACAGTATTACAAGAGGTGGAAACTGATGAGCCAGGAGCTGGGGCTATGGAGACCAAGGTGGAAATCTAACATAAGGTCCCAGACCTTGAACTCACTGGAGGGAGTGGCACAACCGACTGCAAGCAATGAGCCATGTACCAATTACAATAACTAAAATTGAACTGTAGACCTGTGGGTGACAGTGCTTAGAAACCTTTCTCGTCAAAAGTCTCCAAGGCTTTTTCCCCCTCTCTTAAGCCAAAGTATTCTTTAAAACTCGCTGAAATGCAGCATTTCTTTCTGTGAAAGAAAGTGAAATTTCATGAATCAGATATGAATATTCGACACAGAGTAAGTACGCTACTCATTGAGAAGATGCAGCTGCGGAATGCATTTCAGGTGCTCCAGGGTTCTTCAGAATTCTCGTATTTCAAGTGGGTCTGATGAGAGGGTTTTAGGCCATGCTTGGGGTTCAGCCTCTAAAGCTTTCAAAGTGAAAACACGAGAGAGTGGTAATTTTGATGCTTAGCTTTTGGTTGAAAGGAAGCTATTCCGCTAGAGACTGCATTGCTGGCAAAGTTCAGACACAAGCCTAAGGAAAGGAATAAAGAAACAAAACTGGCAATGAGTATCAGAAAAAGAAGAAAGCTGGAAAGTTGGCTTGGGAATAATGACCTCAGAAGCACAAATATTGCTATTGACTCTGTCCCTGATAACTAGGCAGCAATGAAACTGGCTTGAAATTACAAATGGAATAGAATTTCCTAAGTATCAATTTTATGCCACAGTAGACAAAAATAACTGCAGAAATAACTCCTCCCCTTAGAAATAGAGAAAAGGTAATATAATTTGTTAAAACGACAAGCAGTTTCCTCACTTATTTTGCACCTGCTGGCCAGTCAGACGCATTTCAACTCCTTCTGAATGGACACAAGCAGAGAAGTTCATCCTGACATACCGCCAGGTGAGCAGGAGCATCCAGAGTTCCCTCTCACAGGGGAGGAGCTCACTGAGAAAATGGGACGCATTTTAATCATTCAACTCCAATGTGATACCCTCCCAAGAGTCCAGTGACATACATGCTCATGTTTCCAGAAAGGGAAGAGAGGTCATGAGAAGGACTAGAAACACAGGCTGGGACTTGGGGCAAATATGAAAACTGGGAAGCACTGGGGGGATGAGGGCACGCACGCCAAGAGAGCCGAAAACTCTGGCTTTCGCTTATACTCCAAGAGAGAAAAGGGATGAAGGAGTCTGATCTTAGAAACAAAGCAGGCTTCCATGGCAAGGGGAATCCACAACGGAAAGAGTGCTTGGAATGTCTTAAGTTTGGAATGATTTTTGTCCTGTGTTCCGACTCACTTTATTAATATGACTAGCCTGATGGGTAAAAGTTTTGTGAACCTTAAGTGGCAAGATGTAAACAGAAAAAATTACATTATAAAATGCTGATATTTTAGGTTTGGATTTTGAAATGTTAGGATTCTGATATGCAAAACATGTATCCAAGCTTCTCCACTCTGATAAATCTCTTAAATATTGGGATTTCTGTGTCATATATCTCAAATTGCATTAGGGAGAATGACAAAGAGATAAGTCACTCTGTGTCATCTGAATTAAACATACCAAACCATAGACAAGAGATTATCATCTTACGGATGCCTGAGTGTGGCAGAGTGTCTTCTGTAGGGATTCTTTTAGCAAGTTTTGGCAACTGAGGGGAAACACAGGATCACAGCCAGCTTGCGTCAGCAACCCAGCCTTTGTAATACTGACTGTGAGCTGTCTCGTTTCCTCATGTGACAATTAACAATCCCTGGTGGAAGTCTGTACACGTTTTCCCAAGGCTTTCCCAGGCCACAAGCAGGGACCTGGATGGGAAGCAGGGCCAGCGGGATTTGAACTGGTGATCATATGGGATCCCAGAGCATACAAGGCAAGGACTTTAACCACTAGGCTACCATGCCAGGGCCATCTTTTCCTTTATTTTCTGATAAAAATCTGCAAAGGAATGCAACGCAAGAAATAATTCCATATATAAAAATGTACTAGTGTCAGATATAAATCCAATTTACAAATAAAAACAAAGCACAGTATTAAATAATGAAATTCATCAAACTTCATGAGAAGACTGTTACTCTGTAATTAACTGACATACATGGTTGTATGTCAACTGACCCAGCCCAGGCAAATGTGGCCATTTGAGGAGTGACTTGACAGTTAAAAGATGTCTTTCTCTCTCTTTTCTTTTTCTGTAACTTTGCCTTTCAAACAATAATATAAGAAAACAAAAGTTTCTCAGCAGTTGAAAGCTTACCCAGAATTAGTGCTGCTAATGAATTCCACAAAAACTTTAACATGAAGCAATACAATTCTTCTTAAACTATTTTAAAAACTGTGGGTTTTTTTTCCCTGATTTTTTGTATAAATGCAGAAGTGACTTGATACCAAAGTCAGACCAGGATATAACAATGACAAGAAATAAAAGTGAACAACCTTGATCAACATGGCTGTAAAAATTCTCAATGAAAATCTGCTAAATAAGATCTCAAAGCACATTAAAAAACATATTGATAAAGTGGAATTTACATATGATTCAAGGATGATTAAAAATATACTAATCAGTATATATTATAAGCCATGTTAAAAAATAGAGAACAAAAGTCAAATAATCACAATAGAATCAGAAAATTCATCAGATGAAAAGCAGTATCTGTTCCCATAAAGCCAGGACCAAGGCAGAAATTGAAGGAACATTCCATAATGTAATAAAGGCCACATATAGCAAACCAACAGTAGCCATAATATGGAATGGGGAACAGCTAGTCTTTCCAAGATTTTGAACAAATTAGGATACTCATTTTCATAATTTTTATTGATCATTGTGCTAGAAGTTCCTATATTGGGTAATTAGGAAAGAAAGATAAATAAATGGTGTTCAAATTGGGAAAGAAAGTCAAGTTATCATTTTTTGTGGATGACATGTTCTTATAACATGGAAATTGCCAACAACAATACAAGAAGTAATAAATTTAGAATGTGGTTGGTAATGCAGCAAATCAGGTAAAGCCATTATTTGCAGTGTTGGCATCCCATATGGGTATTGGTTCGAGACCTGGCTGCTCCTCCTGAAAAGCAGGTGCATGACAATCCAGCTAGGATGGTAGCAGGGGATGTCCCAGTGCTTGAAGGCCTGCCAGCCATCTGGCAGAACTGGAAGAATTCACTGACTCCTTGCTATGGCCTGGCCTAGCCCAGGTTAGTGGTCATCTGAGGAGTGGGCAAAAAGATGGAATGTCTGTCTGTCTGTCTCCCTTTCTGTGTCTCTGCCTTTCCAATAAACAGATGAATCTTTACAACAAAATCAGGAGAGTTACATGACACAACTTCAACGCACAAAAATCAATAACATCCTTACACAGCAACATTGAGTCATCTAAGAAAGGAGTAAAAAAATGGGCCTGGCATTGTGGCTCAGTAGCTAAATGCTTGCCTTGCACACCTGAGATCGCATATGGGAGCCACTTCATGTCCTATTTGCTTCACTTCTCATTCAGCTCCCTGCTTTTGGCCTGGGAATGCTATTGAGGATACTCCAAAGCCTTGGGACCCTGCACCCGAGTGGGAGATCCAGAGGAGGCACCTGGTTCCTGCGTTTGGATTTGCTTAGCTCCAGGTTTTGCAGCCATTTCAAGAATAAACCAACTGATGAAAGTCCTTTCTCTCTGTATCTTTTTCTCTATGTATATCTGCATTTCCAATAAAAATAAAAGAGAGAATATGAGAGAGAAATCCAGAAATGAGAACTGCAATCCCATTCTAAAAGGTTATTAATAGATGTATTACCAGTTCCCAAGTTACTGTATTGCCAGCAGATACCAAGGACAATAGAAGTGAATTGGTATGAAGAAAAACTGATGTGGTTGAGAATATTTGTAAACATCAATTGTAGCATAAAACAACCAAAGGAAATCAGACTGTGTAGCTCTAGAATGTTTCAATAAACATTTTATACCATCTGCATGCACACAGAAACAAAAAATATCACAAAATATGTAATGTTGAATCAGAGAAGCCCAACACGAAACATAACTAGGAGTTATCTTACTGATACAGGTAATACAGAGAGGCAAAAGTTAAAATATAGACACATAAGCTAGACAAACGAGATGAGCATCAAGGAAGGAATGTGTGCCTTCATATTATCCCGATTCTTAAGCATTACTGGAGATTCAAAGGAACTGATTGTTTTGAGAGATCATTGAAATACATGTTTAGTGTTTTTAGACATTTTGAACCTTTTCATATGCTAAAAACAGATTTGAGGTTAATGGAGTGATGGAGGATATTAAATTTGAGTAAATACTTCAGAATGTTACACTCTTGTATTAAGAGCACAATCATTTGCAAGGTTGGATTACACCTGAATGTGTAATAGGTGCTTTTATTAATGATACAGAGATTCATAAGTGTGCTGCTTAAAAAGTAACAGCTGAAAATTAAAAGCATGTCATTTTCTGTCACATTGATGTATACCTTCAGTGAAGTTATTGGATTATTTAGTTATGGATTAATTAATAAAATATGTTCATAAATATATCATTTCATGACTTAAAAGTTATCAGACAATGCTGAAGAGGAAGCAGAATTATTTCTAAGAAAATACAAATTCACAAGCAACTTGCACATAAATTGATCATCATTTTAAGAGCTTGACTCTCTTTCACCAGAATCTAAATTTGTAAATCAGATTTTTGAACCAAAACTCAGGGCAAGAAAAAAATGCTATAATAGAGAACAGATCATAAAATGTCATGAAACACAAATGGAAGGAAATTAATTTAATATTCAAATATAATTAAATACACTCCACAATATTTTGATAGTTATTGATAGATTTTGGTTAAAATAAAATTTAAAAAATAGTGTGATCTCTGTAAAAGATTGATACAGTGGCTTGACGTGACAGGAATCTGTTCCTTCATAGTTCTAGAAGGTCCAAACGAACCTGCTGGAAGTTCCAGACACACTGAGCCGCGTTACAGCGTTCAGTTTCTCGGCTCTTCCAGATATGGCTCCCTACTTTGTTGGCTGCTGCCACATCATTCTAATCTCAAACTTTTTGATTCCAAGGTTGTTCATTTTCTAGGAATTCTATTCAATTTTCCTCTAAATATGTTTAAGGTTTGCCCCAAATATCCAAGCATCTCCATCCAAACATTCTCAAGTGATGACACCTGTCGTGATTCTTATGGTTATGAAATATTTAATGCACTACACACTTGAACCTAAAACTTTTTTCTGGGTCAGGTGCTGTGTTTATAGTAACTGCTGTTATTTCTACAGATAATTATAACTTACTTTGATATGCTTCTTATAGGATAAAAGCAGTCCTGTTTTTATTTTTATTTTTAATCCTAATTTATTTTGTTCCACTGAAAAGGCAGCAGAGTTGGAGGTGGGTTACAGATAAATACAGAGATAGATAGATAGATAAAGTAGAGTAGAGAGAGATATTTTTCTGTGGCTGATTCACTGCCCAAATATGTGAAGTAGTCAGGATCCAGCCAGAAAGATATTATTAGGCAGGCACTTCATCTGGGTCTTCCGTGATGGGGGCAGAGGCTCAAGCACTGGAGCCATCATCTATGGAGCTGGACCAGAAACAGAAGCTGGAATTAGAAAAAAGCCAAAAACAAAAGACATTGTGATAAGGACTGTTCTCTGGTCGTTTGTAGACAGGCATCAATTATTCATTTCACTTCCGGAATTCCACTGCTGACTCTTAGCAGTTTTTATCACTGGCCAATTGTCCAGTCTTTATCAGTGGGGCAGATTCAGCTATGCAGGGATCATCAGTCACATGTTTAGCATATTTAAACCTACTTTAAGTCATTGTTGTATCATTTTATGTGTGTATCTTTTATCATGTCCTCTCATGGTTGAAATTATTTTCACAAACAGTGTGTTATACTTCACTTTGTTTTATATTATTTTTATTTTAGTAACATTTGCAATGGAATAAGAACTCATCCTAGGACAATTCCCATAATTACCATTACTGAAGATCTTCAAACATTCCTAAAGATACGTTTCCTTTATTGAAAATATTCATTAGACTATGAGACTTCCTTTGAATCCTCTCTTTGTAGGTTTTCCAGGACCAAGAACATTCTATTCTTATTTATTTTTACTAAATTCTCATTTTTTGTGTTTAGAAAATTTACATGAGCATTTCAGGAAGAGAGGAAAAGAGAGTGAGCTTGAAAGAGCAAGTTACCATCTGTTAATTCACATTTCAGATGATGATATCTTGTGCTGGGTCACACAATACCAAGAGAATGGAATTCCATCAGGAAACAGGCAATCAAATATGGCTTACTGCTATTTCTTTTTTTTTTGTCATGTAATTTTTATTAATTATTTTGCATTATGTGACAGTTTCATAAGAATGCAACCCACTAATCCACAACCCCATGACCCATAATACATGTTTTGAATCCGGCTGTGTAGAATGTTCCCCTTGGATCTTCTAGAATTTTAATTTTCTAAAAAAAATGTTGTTTATTTAGGTGAGATTGAGACATATGAGAGATCATTCCCATCCCCTGCTTAATTCAATACCTTTCTTAGTCAGAACAAAGCCCCCTGAAGCTGACACCAGTCTCCAACACGGGCAGCAGGCATCTGGTACCACTTTTTGCCATCAGCTGCTGTCTCCCTGGGTGTACATTAGCAGGTAGCTGGCACTGGGAGTGGACCATGACTCCAATCCAGGCAATGTGATAGAACGTACAAGTGTCTCAAGTAGAATCTTAGCTGAAGGGTCATCCAACAGAATAGAAAAAAAGCAAACAATCTACCTATCCATGGGAGGATTAATACTTACAAAGTATCAGGCCATTAATGGATGATATATAGGACATATGCATTTACTCCTTTTTTTAATAAATAAAAAAGTAAAGAACCATTTTCATAAATTTAAAAACATCAACTTTTAAGTTCAGTCTGTTAACTCTAGTGGAAACGTTTTATGTGTCCACAGCTAATCAGATTATTTAAATAAAATATTATGGATGACTTTAAACTGAAAGTGCAGATTAATTTATTTTGATGTTCTGAAAAGCAACTCAGGTAGTAATTGTTGCATTATTTATTCTCAGGCTGAAATGAAAGTTGATTAATAAAACTTTAAAAAGTTTCTGCTAATTTTGAACTGACAGCAAAATAATGAAAATTTGGACCAGTGATAGCTTCTAATGTCTCCAGTAAATAATACAAAATATGCAGGCTTTGTGTGTTTATTATTAATTATAATTATAGCACTAGGATGACCTTTAAGGATGATATTCATGAATAGTACCAATTTAATACAAAATCAATTTGTAAAAGGATATGCCATCCTGAGATTTAATACTGTTTCATGAGATATAAGATTTACACTGAATTAGATTTGTACTGCTTACAATTTGCATTTGTTTAATTTTTGTCACATATGATTAACAATTTCACTTTCAGATGTATTGCTTCCACACTTCTAAGCTTTTTAATATATTACTTCAAAATCTGTTTGCCTTGAAGTCTAAAATATCCAAGTATGAGAAAGCGAAGTCCTTTGGCAACTAGCGTAATACACAATCAGACATTTGTCACAGCAATGGGAAAATAAAATTACGAATTTTCTCATTTTCATTGTGCTTCAAGTGCAATGTGATAATTTTTTAAAAGAATCAACTGATGATTTAAAAACCATGGTCAGTGGAAGATATTTTTCTCAAATTAATATTGACTGAAAATTTCTGTGTTAACATGAGCGGCTCAACTTTGAAGTCTCTATACACATATATTCACAAAAACCAAACATACCACAATTTACCCCAATATCATTTTCAAAACAAATGAATACAGCTATAAAAATAATTATGGCTTTATAATAATAAACATGGCATTTTTTGCATGAAGAAAAGTATAAATCCCAATAGCTGTAAGAGCATCAATTACTTCAAAATTAATGAAACACTCATGCCTTCTAGAATGAACTCCATTAATTTTGTTAAATGAAAGCATACTGTAACAGAAGGATCTGATAGTAGTGTGGTTTAAATGGGAAGAGCATTCTAATTTTCACTCAGCACATTTAAAAACCACTGCACAGCAAATCAATCCTGTAAAAGGTTTTGCTGAAATATTTTTAGATAAGTTGCTTAATATCAAAATACAGCTGAAAAATACTCTTTATAGTCTTTTATGTCAATGAGTTCAAGGAAAAATCTGAGAAAACTCTCTCTGCCCTTTAAAATTTGGCAGTCAGGTGATTAACCAAAGCTGAAGCACAAATAATTCATTTCTTAATTCTTTGTGATTCTTGCAGGCTAGAAGAGAATTTGGAGGAGTAACTATTTTCTGAATAAACACGCTAGAGATCTGTAAATCACTATGTGTCACATCAGGAACACGTGCATTTAGCTGTCTTTCTATATTGTTCCAATATCTTACGTAAGCATGTGATGATTTATTTATAAGTGCATTACAACGCACTTATCAGGGACTGGCATGGTGTGTGCACAGGTTAAAGCTCTGTCCTCTCGCGCCAGCATCCATGATGTGCACCAGTTTGTGTCTTGGTTGCTCCACTAGCTCCCTTATTACAGCCTGCAAAAACAGTGGAGAATGGCCCCAGTGCTTGGGACTCTGAACTCACGTGGGGGACCATAAAAGAAGCTCCAGGCTCCTGACTTTAATCCATTCAAGTCAAGGCATCAAAGCCAATTTGGGAGAAAATTAGCAGATGATGGAAGATCTTCTCTCTGTCACTCCTTTCTCTGTAAAATCTGCCTTTCAATTAAAAGTAAGTAAATCTTTAATCTTTCTAAAATCATTTGTTTTATACTAGTTTCTCTGGTTGAAGAAAGCTAAAGGCTCTCTCAATTGCACACAGAGTATTTTTGATACATTTGGAAATTTTTAATGATAATTAAAAGGTTAAAATATTACATTTCTATAATCCCTTTTTACTAATGAGCTTCCTTTAAACTAGATGTTATGTGATCATCAGTATTCATAAGTTCACAGAAGCTTACCAATGTGAACATTCAGGTTGTCAGTAACAGGCAAGCTTTGTTCCTGGTAATAATGCTAGTAGTCTATTTAGAAATGAACTTAACTGATACAATTTCAGAAATATTAATCAACTATGCCAACATTTGCTAATTCTGCAAATGATTTTGAAAATTGCCATGTTTTGGAGTTCTTTAACTATTGATGTTAAAGCTTTTGTGTTATTTATAGCTAGTATTTAGCTTATTTCTGATGTGAATATACACACTCATGGGAAAATTGAAACTTCTTTATAGAAGAATGAAATCCAATTAAAAACAATTTAGTACATTGACTTCATCTTGCATTAAACTTTGTAACTGTATACCAATCAACTATTGATTAATTAAAATGCATATGAGCTAGCTCAGAATTCTATATTTTAATAAGAAAAAGCAATTACCATGTATTCATTGCAGATAAGTTTATTTAATGGGCATTCCTCTGGACTTGGAGTTTGCAAGGCAGTTGTCTCCATCTTCCATTACAGCAGAAAACAGGTTAGTGGAAAACACTACTGAGGAAGTGTCAAAATAGCACAAAGGAAGACCAAGGTTTTTGTAAGTTCATTTCATGGCTTTCTTTTGAATGAACTCTTCTGGTATTTGTCAGTACAAATAAATCACATGACTTCTTGCAAAGGCAAATGGGCAGATTATACAGCAAAAGTTGTGAAGACACACAATTGAAGAGTTTTCTTTAATAACTTGATTGAGTATACATGCTTCATTTTCGCATCTGGATTCATCAAACGGTTCCTTAAATTTCTTACAAAATTATTGACTAAAATATTTTATTTATTCTAAAGAATTATAGAAAAAGCATGAGGCATAGAAGGGTGGAGGAAGCTTGGAGACAGGAGAAAGAATTTTCTATTGATGTTGATATCTCAAATAGCCACAAGTGCCAGTGCGAGGCCAGACCAAAATCAAGATCCAGGAGCTTCTTGAGGGCGTCTTGAGTGATCGCCCTCTGCTCGCCAAGGTTATTCACAGGAGCCTGAATCAGAAGTGGAGCAGCTTGGATTAAGATCCGCTGAGCTCCGACTCTGACATTTATTCTGATTTTATTTGTGTTTTTCTGAGATTCTCCCTCTCTCTCAGAAAACTCAATGTACAGCTAAAAAAATGACCATTCCAAGGAAAATATCCAACAACCATATACACAAACTTGCAAGAGGATTATTCTAAAGTTAAAATATCACTATATAAGCTTGTGCCACTGTCAACTTTGGAAATATTTTGTTCAGAAAATATATGGCGTATGTATTAGTCTATTTACTGAAGTCACTGGCTAAGTCTGTTTGAAATGTCAGTCATAGACAGTAAGTCAGCAATGCATATTTTATCCAGAATTTATGACTATGGTTAAGATGGAAATAACAAAGACTATTATTGGCTTATTTGTTTTCATTACTGTTCACAAAAAAGTGCTTAGTCCCTCACTGGACCCATTTAGGTACATGCACAGGAAAAATATCTTCGTTTTATTTTTAAATTAATATGTTGCCTGAGATAGGAAGATCAGGTAATAAAAAATTGTGAAAGCTGTTATGACAGTTCAAGAGAACAACTTATTTAAAGAGAAGATAATGAACAAATCAACCCCAGCTACCTCATCCCCTCAACAAGTTATTGGAGCTAACGATGTGATGGATTATCTGTTGTGTGGATAACAGCTTCCTTTCTGGAAATATAAAACGTAGATGATCTGCAAACTTGCTCATCAATACTGTGAACAAACAGTCCATTTTCAGCATAAAACAATATCCACCATACAAATATTCTAAGAGATTAAGTAATTCTTGTAAATTATTTTAAAATAAAAAGGAAAAGAATTTTTCAATGTCAATCGTTGTTTTGATGTATTATGTTTATTGGTTTGAAAAATACTTTTCCTGTCCTGGTATAATATCACAATTATTTTCTCTTGTTGTGTTATTAGCAAGTTTTCTATTCTGAATTCAATAGAAAGAAAATATTTCTGAGATTAATTGTGAAAGAGGAATTTTTTTCGACAAGTAAGAACTAATTAAAAGCATTAAGCAGAAAACAATTTCTTTGGTTATGCGTATTAGAATTATCATAAAATATTAATATACTTTAATGAATGTTGAGGACATTTGAAATGAAACTTTACAAATCATTTTCATCAGTAATTTGTAAATTTGTGTTTTTATAAAAAATATTTTATATCAGCAACATACTTTGAATATTCTTAAATATTGTTGCTATTAGAAAATGAAAAATTGGGACTAGTAAAGTCATATCCATCTAGGATTTGATTTTGTTTCTCAGTTTAAGAACAAATAACAGGTGATCTTGGGAAATCACCTATCCGAGCTGAACCTCAGCTCCATCAACTGGACAAAACAGTGGTCCTGAGTAAGCCCCATATTCACTTCTATGCCTTGGATTTCTGTACCTCTGAAGGATACTTCTGAATACTAGAGTGTGAAAACAAAATCTCCAGTACTGCTAAACCTCATATTCCAGTGCAGGTTTCAAAATAGTTGTTTCTATGGATTTTGTGACTTATTGTGCACACCTCTATCAAGCTTATTGGTTTTGTGTGCATCCGTATAACTTCCTTGGGTTTCACAATGGAAATACCTGCTCAGGGTTTCATGTTGATCTCTTGAGCATGCACTTGCCTCAGATGTGCGAGAGGACAGAGCATTTGCTGATTTTACGCAAAACATGAATGACATGCATGAGCAGAACTCATGTTTGCTTCTCTCCACACTTAGATTACATCTGCTTTGTTTTTGGAGAAAAGTGGCAGCATGTTTGAATGATATGTACTCATTCATGTACAGTGCCCTAGGGAACAGTTTCAGATTTTTAGATGTAGATTAAACTGAAGATTTGCTCCAAAAGAATCAATTTTTTGTAAAGGTTTGTTCTAGCAGGATGTCAGAAATACAAATAGGGAGAGAGAAAGAGAGAGATCTCCTACCTACTTTGTTTATTTCCCAAAGGGGCTACAACAGTCAGAACCTGACCAGTTCCAGGCAGGGAGCCAGAGCCTTCTTTCAGCTCTCCCACACCGGAGCAGGGCCCCGTGACTTGAGCCATCTCTGCTTCTTTCCCAGCCATAAGCAGAGAGCTGAATCAAAATTAGAGCAGTGGGACATGAGCTAGTGCCGTTACAGGATCCCAGAGCCAGAGGTGGAGGACCTGCCTGGTATGCCATCGTCACAGCGGCAGGAATTCATTTTATTTTTGAAATGAATTTATTATTTTCTGATGGAACGCTTCAGTGTCAGAATATTGTTTCAGATGACATAATTCAGCTAACAATTCACAAATTTGTCTGAAACATTAAATGAGCATGTATTTTTATGGTTTTCAGGCATATGGTGGTTCTGCTGATTTTAGTCACAGAACTTTGGTTGCTGAGATATTCCTTGTCACATGAAAATATTTTTGAAAGCCTTGGATGATTTATATTTTAATTACATAAACAACATCTTCACTGTAATGAGCAATGCATGGAAAGCAATTTAAAAACTGAATATTAACTTGCTTTGTCGTTTGCAAAATGCCCTGATATTCTTTACTTTTGTCATGCCCATAACTATCAACAAACTCAATTATTCTCTTGAAATCTCACGAGATTTTTCTAAAATGTTTTAAAGAAAATCAAATAATTAATTTTGTTTTTTATGTAAATGAGTTTGCTTTACCAAATCCTATCTTTGTTTGTATTTTTCATTTCTCAATTTCAATGTGTGTTTATAATTATTATCCAGCATATCTTAAAATAAATAGGAACAAGATCCACATAGCCAGCATTGTGTTTTGATTAATCTAGTTTTGGGCATGAGCAACAACTGAGGATATAACTACTAATTTAAAAAGAACCTCACAAATTTTTAAAACTTAATAGGAATAAGAACTCTACATAACTTCTTTTTAGGGATATGATTTATTTCTGAAAACATGCTCAAAGATATTTAGCTGACATCAGAAAAGTAGGATGAGTAAACAGGGCAAAGAAAAAAATCTTCTAACAGGTGGCAGAACTTTCAGTTTCGTATGAAAAAAGGGATATTGTGTTGATATTGTCCAGTGTGTCTGGAGTTCATGTAGCAAGACAAGAGGCTTCAGGCAATAATATCAGATGTGAGAGAAAGTGTAGGAATTTTCAGACCATGATAATTTCTTTAATTACATGAAAATATAACTCTAAAGAAAGGATACAAATACATTTAAATGACTGTTAGAAGATAATTTTTAATTTATTACTGACAGAAAACATATAAGCAGGAATTTTACAAGTTTGGGAATGCGTTTGAGAATGAGTATTTCAAAATGATTCCCGTTTTAGCAGATAATAATGTGCCACTCTGGCGACATTAACACAAAAAACCTTTACAATACTATTTATTTATGTGTTTAAATAAGGTACTTCAAGGAACCACTATGCCTCAACTCAAGGGAGTTAGAGTTAAAACATATGCTTCATTGTTTCACAGAAAATCATAATAGATATTTTTCCAATAATAAAAATTGATTTTATGGGGTAGAACTATCAAAATTATAAGCAAGTATGAAGCATGCGCCTATTCAATCTGTCTGTTATAACATCCCACTCTTCTAAGTTCTTTTACATTTCCCAATTGAATCGTATTTAGAACTTTCATGAAATCTTAGTCGTTTAAGTTTGTCTTTCTTTTCTCCAGACACACACTTCCCTTTATTTTTCCCACACTGTTGCACACTGTGAATTGCAAATTCAATTAGGATCATAAAATGCTTTCATCTAGAATCAGCCTCTCACTCACATTCAAGTTTCACATTTGATTCTCTGCCAAGTAGAATTATGCCCATTGCTTGTTTAGGGTTGTAATCATTTATGTTTAATATTCCGTGGGAAAATATTCTGTCTTTGTCTTTATTTAGGCTTCGCTACAATCCTTGCCTGTCCTTGTTGTGGGAACCTGACATATATCACCACTCTAATATCAATTATGAGAGTTACATTCAAGAATGTTTATTTTTTTGTATTCAGTAGCTCACTTTTGTCTAGTCTTAACTCAAATGTTCCTAGATTCTGTCGTCCAAATGATAGAAATTGTCTTGTTTTCAACTGAGCAAGCTGAGAAATGGTGCCTTGATTAACCTTATTGCTTGGTCATGTTCCTTAACATACACACAAAGTGTGCATTTTTGCAGTGCACACCACAGATAAAATGGCCAGGTGCTACCCCTTTCTGTATCCTCACTGGTCCTTGATGATTTCTTTAACAGCAATAACAAAAGTTTCTAATTATTGAAAGGCAGAGTTAGAGAGAGAGAGGAAGAGACAGAGAAAGAAATATTTCATCCATTGGTTCACTCCCCAAATGGCCACAAGAGCCAGATCAGGCTTGGTCCAAAACCAAGGTCTTCTTCCAGGACTCCCACAAGGGTGTAGGAGCCCGAGTGTGGGCTCATCTTCTGGTGTTTGCACAGTGCATTAGCAGGGATTTCCACCTGAAGTGGAGCAGCTAGATTGAAATCAGTGCTCTAGCAGGGGATGCTGGCCATGCAGACTTGCACTAGTCCCTCCCCAACCCCTTCTGAGAAGCCTTAGAGAACTGCTTCTCAGAGAGGCAATTCTCTGAGCACTCTGTCTTTGCCCTGTCTCCCTGACTTCTCACAAGTGAATCAGGTCTCTCCTGAGCAGCTTGCACTACTGGTCATTTATTGGTAATACTCCAAGAGAACAGATCGCAACATCTCCAGTCTTGAGCAAGCAAAAATGACAACTCTTCCTTTATGTAGACTTTAATATTTATTTCTTTAAAGACAGAACAATGAGAGAAAAGGGGGAAACAGATTCCACATGCTGATTCATTCCAGCATGGCTGAGGCTGGGCCAGCCTGACACCAAGGGTCTGGCACACCATCCTGGACTGCCAATGGAGCAGGCTCCCAAGTGTGGGGTTGAGATCTCAACTGCCTTGTCAGGCACATTAGTAGAGAAATGAACAGAAACCAGAGTAGCTGGGACTCAATCAAGACTCCCAGAAGTGACGCCTTAACCACAACCAAAAGCTTAGTACACTGTGCACAAGGCTGACAAAAAAAGGTCACCATTATAGAAAATGACTGAGTTACAAACTGGAGGGCTCCATGCCTGCCCCAACCATCACTTCTATTCTTCAGGATTGTAATGGCTAAACCTCAGCCAGGTGCCCAACTCCTCGGAACAGTAGTCCTGAGATGTCAGGATACCACAGCATAATGAAGGCATTAGCCATCAAGGACAAAGATGTCCTTGCTAAGAAACCATGGCGCATTTAGACCTCACACTCACCATCTGATTCAACTAGAAACATCTTTCATGTATGACCAATTTGGCTGTTTAAGCTATTTTCTTTTGACAGCAGTATTTAATGTCCTTTGTTGTAGACCTTTCCATGCTGGCTTGCAGGGCACCAATCCATTTTCAGCCCTCTGTTAGCTCTGGGAATTGCTTGACATAATGCTTTCTAGAAACTGCTCCCTTGCCCGTACATGGATCCATTCTCAGTGGAAAACCCATCAGCATATTTCCAGAAGACTTTCTATCAACTCCAAGCAGAACGCACACTCATTCTAAGTGTCTATGGAACACTGAGCGAATCAGACAACTTAGAACTTTCAGTCAGGGTCTGAGTCCCAGGCAGGGAGTGGGTGGGATCAGAGAAAGCTGTGGCCACTCTCCCCTCTGATGTGTCCTTCCATGCTAGGAAAAGCAGGAACCTCTCAACCCAGGTTCCTCTGTGTGTTCCCTTTTTTTCTGTGGAAGTGGGATGTGCTTCTACTGCACATGAAGCAGAATCCTCTTGTGTTTGAGGTTGGGTTTTAACTGCTCCTCCAATCTGCAAGGGTCCCAGGTTTCTCTGAAGCCTTTTTGCTAGCATGGCCAATTTTGAATCCTTTTTTTCCTTGTCCCATCAACCATCCTGGTTACCCTTGCCTATCTCCTACCAGGTTCACATGATAGGATGTGTAATTCTGACAAAATAAAAGGTGAAAGAGAAAAGAATGTCTCACACAGGGACACACACTGGGCCACAGGTTAGATAATGCATAGGCTGTACTGTGGCCCCTGCAGATTTGGTTACACTGCTCACACACAGGATGTGAGGGGTACTGTCTATACTTCAGTAGGTTGGTGCTATCATTTTCTTGGCCTCAGGGGCAGGAGCATAATTGATACTTACTTCTCCTGTTTATCACTTGTACATATGCTGCTGGGCCTTCTTTCTTCAAATGTTTAAATGTAATCATTTAATGTTATTGAATCACAGACACTTAGCTTGTCTAGCTATTGCTTACTCCTTGTGTGCTCAGACAGCAAGGCCATGCCTGGATGAAGCCAGAGCCAAGGATTCAAACCAGGTCTCAAATGTGGAGGGTAGGGACACAGCTAGCTGATCTACCACCTGCTTCCCCAGAAATGTTCTTTATCAGCAACAGGTCATCCGGAGTACAACGGCTACTGGAACATAGGACTCTAATATGGGAAATAGGATTCACTAGCAGGATCGGAACCACTCTGCCAAGCGCCTGCAGCTCCTGCTCTTACCTCACAGAGTTCCAGCGGGATTTATGAGTGAATGACTGTATAGTGTCTCAAACAGCATCTGACACATAATATTTTGTGAAGATTTATTTTTAAAGACTTACTTGAAAGGAAAAGTGTCAAGGAGAGAGAATCTTCTATTCTCTGATTCACTCCCAAAATGCTTTCAACAGTTGGGAATATACCAGGCCAAAGAAAAGAGCCAGCACACTGAGCTGGATCCAGATTGTGGAAAGGCTAACATCCTAACAATCTCAAATCTTACATAAATATGGCAAGCATCTCCATCTTTCATATTGTAATTTCAGTTTACCATAATTTATATTAATTGATCATTAACAGAACAAACACACAAATAATTATGCCCAAAGATTTATCAGTCCAGTTTGTACATTTCGTCCCCATTTTAAGACTAATAAATTTGGAGGGATATTTAAATATGTTTAACATATTTCATTTTTCATATTACTTACACAAATCTACCAAACAATAACATATATTGCAAAGCATCATCTTGATCATCAAACTAGATGCATTTCTGGTTCAAAATAAAAAGCAAAATAAATAAATAAAATAAAAATCCCGAATAAAGGCTTCCTTAAATTGAAAGCATTCATAACCCTGGGACTTTGCATGCAATGTTATTTGAATGTCCAGAAAAGGACTTTTTTGGATTAAGAATATCACTTATCTAAAAATATTTGCTGCAACAACACACTTGCAACTGGCAAAGATACTTACCCAGCTAGAAAAAAACATGTGTTTATTTGACTTTTCTGTTTGCCTCATAACAATACAGCCACTTCGTAGGTTTCTGCAAGTCACACGATGAAGAAATCAAAGCCTGCTTTACACTGTGAGCATTGTCTGCTCCAGCTCCCAAAATCAGTCATTGCTCTTTCAACATTGCTATCATCTTACTCTGTAAACCACACCAGCAGGAATTAGGCACAGAAATGAAGGGGAGCATATAGCAATCAGACTTCTCAAGGTTTATTCTGCTCATTCTTGAAATTACCTTGGATGATGACAATGTGGCTCCCAGGGATTCCGCTGCAGGTACAAAGACATTCTGCCTCAGGTGGGGTGTACCACATTGGCTTGAGTATCTCCTTGCGTGCCATCCCTCCCATCCCCAACTGGTTTCCTCCTGGAGGAAGAGGCAAACTCCCTCAGCCAGGTGTATAAACTCAGCACACGTCTGAGCTGGGATGTCAGGAGACCAGAGCAGAAAGAGGGAAGGCAGCATGCAGGAACACATGCTTCCATCAGGCTCCGGTTCCACTTACATCCCACAACCACCAGCTGACTCAGAGGTGAGGTTCCTTTTCAAAATTTGTTAGATGGCTCCAGTGGGTCCAGCTTGCCTTATTAAGGCTGTATGCTCTAATGAATTGCTTCAAATCTCTTAATGCAGATCTTTCTTTCTATGCTATCTGGTAGGAAACCAAACAATTTTCAGATCTACCAGCTGCTTTTCCCCAAATCAACCTCTAAGATTGATGTTAACGCAATTCTTAGTAAAAGCCAGCAAGATTCTCAGACGAGACTGCTGAAGAGAAGTTGACTCACACATTGAAGGAAAAGAATTCAGGGTCCAAAACAGACTCAACAAATGTCACAAACAAACTCTATCGAAAGATGCAAAATAATTCAATCCAAATGGAGAGCATTAGAAGCAAATTAATTCTAAAAAAATAGAAAACTGGAGGCAAAAAGAAATATGGGCGCAAATAAAAAGCATGTAACTGTCTAAACATCCTGCCTCATACAAAGACTCAAAATGGAGCACAAGCTTGACAGCTAGATAAAAACTATAAAACCACTGGGGAAAAGAAATCCAGGAAAATCAATGGATCAAAAATGCTGGGTGGGGTATGGACAAAATCACTGACATGGATGTTCATTGCCAAGAAGAGGAATATTCACAATGCCTCATTCAAGCGCTTAAAAAAAAAAAAAAACTAAACCAAAAAGAGAAGGTGTAATATTGCTGCTGAGCTTACCAAGATACAGAGGCTACAGAGAAATGCACAGAATAAACAGATACCAACCAACTGTCAGATCAATTGGATGAATTCAGAAAAACTAAAATGTCTGAACGCAACCTATCAATATCTGCAGTTAGAAGCTACAAATAAGCATTGTGACAAATAAGCAGAAAGAAATATTTAAAAACAAATAAAGCTGTCTGAATGGAGCACTAATTCTTCAGAAATTCCTTATGAAAAACAGCGGAGAACCCATCCAAATTCATTCATGAAAACCAACATTATTATCCTACCAAAGCCAATCAGTACATTATAAGAAAAGATGACTATGCAATTATGTCTTTTATAAATACAGAGGCAAAATTTCCCAACAAAATAGTAGAAAACAAAATTTACCATCTTGTAAATATATTTGGCATGGGGATCAACTAGAAGCTATTGCACAAATGCAGAGTGGATTTAATGTAATAAAACTCATAAATTCAACACATTAAATTTTATAAAGGACAGAAATCACAACATGATGTCCATACGCACACTCAGAATCATTTGACAGAATCCAACATCATTTCACACAGACATACTTGGTCAATGAGGACTGGAAGAAACTTTCTCACTTGGTAACGTGTTGGTGAAAACCCCAACTAGCATGATCATGCTGTACAGCAAACTAGGCAGAGTCTTCCTCTCTGAGAGCAAGAACGAACTGGGGAAGCTCTCCAGAGAAAAGGTGTGAATGGAGTTGCAATCCCTCAACGAAATAATAAAAAACTGAATTTTCCTTAATACTGAATATGTTTTTATTATATACAAAGAAAAACTAAAAGCTAACCTCAGACTTTATTTCACACCACAAAACCAATGAATCTAACACATTAAATCATAATGGACAAAAACCACAAGACGATCTCAGTACACACACAGAGAAAATCAATCAACAGAATCCATCATCATTCTACACAATATTGCCCAAAACCCCAACTAGCATTGTGAATGAGTCAAACTTTGTGCCCACTACTCCCCTGTGGGGAGCGAGAACAAGATGGAGGGAGGGGATATTCAGGTAGGACCTGTGGGGTGCAGAGAGAGTGACATGTGACGGTGCAACGCCCAGTAGTGACCAAGGCAAGTGTCCTGTCATTCTAGGGGTAGAGCTGCAGCCCGGTTGGGGCTTCCTGGGGGTGAGATGTCGAATATGATGGGTTTACTGAGACACAATGAGGAGCATTAGGGGAGGCTGGGGTGAGGACCAGGGTTGCAGGGCCAGGGAACCCACAGATGAAGAATCAGATGGGACACTACCGTGACCAATGCGGCATAAAGAAGTTGGAGAAGAGGAGATGTGCAATTGAGAAAAGAAAAGGTTCAGATGAAAGAGAAAGTCTGTGAAAGTGGATGGCCGAAGAAAGGCCCCTTCTCTGAGGAAGGAGGTTGACCTAGAGGGCTTGATGTTTCAGTCTTTATTGAAATGCTTGGGAGTCGGATTGCAAGAATTGATGCAACACAAACATTGATAGCTATATCCCACACTGATGTTAACCAGACAGTGTCTGATGATCAGGAAGCAAAGGTGTGACACACACAGAAGTCAGTATAGGACCGTCTCTAAGATAATCTTAAGGTACACAGTCCTGTGGCCTTAGGCCATTTTCCAACTACGGACCCTTGTCCACAGGCCTTGACCTTGGACTTTTGCCCACTCTCAGACCATGTAGTTTGACCTCGGTCTCTGGCAGCAGTCTATGAGCTCAAGACTCCTGACGTAGCCTGTCCTCCTCTTCCTTACCAAGTCCTGCTGTTATTTTTTTACAAACTGGCTGCAGCCGACCCCACTCTCCTGCAAGGCAGAAATGATTGGGACATCTAAAACTCTGGCTGCCGAAGCTCTGTCCTTACCCAAGAAATGAAGCAGAGAGGGTACGCTGTGTGTGTGTGGTGTGTATCCACACATGTAATTGTGTGGTGCGGGCGTGTCCCCTTTGAAAAAGAAGGTGTTATGCAGAAGAGACCAACACATAGACACACCCAAACGTTCTGTCATTCTGGCCACTGAATCAAGTTCGAGGTCAGAGGATGCTGTGAACAGCAGGAAGAGTTTGGACACATGCTGTCACTGCTGCTGTCTAACAGGATCTGGGACCTGGAGGCTGCCTTAAGTACCCAAAGGGTATGGAGCAGAAAGGAGAGAGCCTGGGCCCGGCGGCGTGGCCTAGCGGCTAAAGTCCTCGCCTTGAAAGCCCCGGGATCCCATATGGGCGCCGGTTCTAATCCCGGCAGCTCCGCTTCCCATCCAGCTCCCTGCTTGTGGCCTGGGAAAGCAGTTGAGGACGGCCCAATGCATTGGGACACTGCACCCGCGTGGGAGACCCGGAAGAGGTTCCTGGTTCCCGGCATCGGATCGGCGCGCACCGGCCCGTTGCGGCTCACTTGGGGAGTGAATCTTCGGAAGGAAGATCTTCCTCTTTGTCTCTCCTCCTCTGTGTATATCTGGCTGTAATAAAGTGAATAAAATCTTAAAAAAAAAAAAAAAGAAAAAAAGAAAGGAGAGAGCTTCTCCAGTCACCCCCACTGCTCCCAGTAAGCCAGCTGTTGTTGTGATTGGATGGTCTCCTTTTGACTCTCACGCATCATGGAAAGTAGAACTCAGGACTACTGTGGGTTTCAGGCTGAGTAAATCGGTCAATACCACTTCAACCTCACTGGTGCTGTGCCCCCCTACGTTGTAGTTAGGAGAACAGCAATAGAACTCCATCTCGGAGACCCTGGAAACCTGATTCTAAACTGCTGTCTCCTAATTCTGATGAGCTGCAAAGTTTGGGAGCCCCCTGTGCAAATGAAAAGCCCCGACACCTACACCACCCATATTTGAGATGTTGGGATATCTGTGGTGTAACTATGCATTTTGCTGAAAAGTCCTACAGGGAATTCCAAGCCAGATCACCAATCAATAGATTGTGCTAGCATGAAAGAGTGTAAATTCTAAATTGCTGGCCCAAACAGGCTGCTTTTCTAGAAAGTAACTGAGGTATTACCTTGGAGAGCACCCTGTCTACCCCAGCCAGGACTCACCTGCTTGAGGGTTGAAGAGGTCGTCCCTCACTGACAATGAATGAAAAAAGTCTAAAACTAAAGCTAGAAGAGAAAATACCGCTGCTGTGCTTACCAACATACGACGATTAGACTGAAATACAGAAAACAACCCGATATCAATAAATACCTGCGTCTGAACAATTGAATGAACTCAAACTAAAATGTCTTGAAGTTACCAAACAATATATGAAATTAGTAGTTCAAAATTACAGTCTTGAATGTCATTTCTAAACTAATCCATCAACTTTCCTCAATATTCAGGTCCCTGCTTTGTAATTTTTATATGGACATATTTTATTATGTCTTCAATATTGGATCCTACACTTGATTTATACAGTTTTCAGATAATTTAGAGTTTTAGTTTTATTCAGACCCTAAGCTATGGGATTGCATCATCTCATAGTCATAAGTTTAAGTAAACATAATGTGTCAAAAATATCCAAATTTTAACAGAACAGTTTGATTTTAATTGTACAAGTTGTTTTTCTTAAGTAATAACAGAAAAACTTAACATGGCAGATGGCTGGTGGGTGGACACACTGCAGCACAAGCTATCCCGGAAAACTACAGGGCATGAAAACAAATTATGGCTAAAATGACAGTTCATTGGGTAATCTGTGGTCAGAACTCTGGTATGGAATTAAGCATCATACTTAATTTAATAAAAATTAAGTGGTGTTTCTTGGAAATAGATTATTATTGATAGCACAATTGAACTGTGTTTTTTTGCATAGTCTAGTATGATTTTTTTCATTAACACTA
Source organism: Ochotona princeps (assembly GCF_030435755.1). Taxonomy (NCBI): domain Eukaryota; kingdom Metazoa; phylum Chordata; class Mammalia; order Lagomorpha; family Ochotonidae; genus Ochotona; species Ochotona princeps. Next base: position 20,714,377 of record NC_080834.1, on the reverse strand, counting down.
CAGAAGTAAGCAAATGTTTTCCTCACTTGTTTTGTTCATGAGGGATGGTTTACAAAAGATATGTTTGTACATATATTTGCTACAGCAAAGTATCTACTTATTTGCAATGTTCAAATATGCTTTACCAATAATGAATAGCATTAAATTGTTGAAGTGTGCATAAAAAATAATATATATGAGCACATAGGCAGATATAAATGCATTGACTAAAAGAATAACTAACATCAATTGCATGACTATTTGGTGAGGCCATATTTACAGGTATAACCCCACAACATGTGTATACTACACACACACACACACACACACACACACACACAAACTTGAATTTCAGATAAGATAATCTGGGTACATTTTAAAAATTTATCTTTAATTACAATCGCCATGAAAGATTAATTTTTATCTTGAATGAGTAAGTTGAGTTTTTAGTGTAATCATTTTTTTAGGATTGACAAAAAAATATTTGATATATATATCAATATATCCTGAGATTTTATATATCTCTATATATCTATATCTATATGTCTATAGATATAGATATATATTTCTATGTACAGTGGTTTTGGTCTTATACATACCCAGCAAATGTTAGGTATAATTATTGAATAGAACACTGGAAGGAATATCAAAGCTTGTGCTGTGGTGAGATAGGTAAGGCCAGTACTCGCAAATCTGGCAACCCCTAGCATTACTGGTTTGTGTCTTGGGTGCTCCATTGTTAAATCAGTCCCCTACTAATTGTCTGGGAAAAGCAAGGAGGAAGACCTGGTGTGTCTGCTAAAATGAGAGATGGGCTAAAATTCTTGGATCCTGGGTTCTCGGTAGCCAAGTAGTGAATGAAGACTTCCTCTCTCTGTCTCTCTCTCTCACCTCTCTCATCTCTCTCTCATCTCTGTTTATCTCTCTTTTCTTCTTCTCTCTCTATGTGGATTTTTCAAATAAAAATAAATCTTACAAAAGATTATAAGATTGAAATGAAAATTGCACTTGGATTTTTTATGCTATATAACTAAAGATGATTTAGACTACTTTATTATTAACTCTGATTTATTTGTTAAGTAATACCACGTTATAAAACCTAAAAAAAATAAAATAATAAAATATCTTCATGTTAATAGGTAACAAAACAGAGTGATAATTTTAGAGGTTGAAGATTTTCATCCCGCAAAGCATAGAGAGCCAGAAAAAATATGTTGTCATCTTGCGTTTCCAGGCAACCACCAGCTAGGTCTAAAATACAATTATTCTCGAGCAGCTTACTTTTTAAAAAATGACTTCTTTATGCATTTTAAAGGCAGAATTACAAGGCCAGAGTGACAAAGAAAGAGAATAATCTCTCATCCACTGGTTCAATCTCCAAAATGACTACATTGGTTGCACCAGATGGAAGCCAGAAACCGGGAATTCTGTCAGTCTACCATGTTGGTGGAATGGGCTAAAGTACTTTGCTTATATTCCATTACCTTCCCAGGTTTGGTATCTGGGAGCCTAGTTGAAATTGGAAAAGCCAGATCTTAGATCTATGGACATATAGGATGTTGATGTTGAAACAAGGGCTCATCCCACTGGGCCACAGTGCCAGCTTTGGGTGGGTTTTTAAATTGAGAGCATTATGTGATCCATACATATTCTTAGAAGCATCCAGCACTTGGGAGAAAAAAAAAAGGAGAAAACAAGTCCCCTCTCCTGTGATGTTCTGACTCTGGAATATCATCTCGGCTTTGCTTCGATGTCTCCCAGGTGACAGAAACCTAATACGGCGAAGACGATGTAGGTTGCATGTCTCAGGTTCTCCATCCATAGCAAGAAGGCAATACCAGTGTCTATTTCATTATGCACATTCTACCAGTCACTAAAGGCAAAAACAGCCTCAAAGAGTAATTCTGCAACTGATATTAATTAAACACTCAATGATACCATATTTTTAAATGTGCTCACATGTAGTTTTTATTTCTTCTTTCTGCAGTAGTTAGCAGTTGGGGAGCATGTTTAGTAGTCCCTCCACTGCCCCCTAAAATTAGTTTATATGACATCCAAAACTAACTTTTGGAGATTGATATTAACTCAAGAACTAAGTAAAACTGCACAAAAATAAGAAAATAAAATTGTGAAGAAAATATGCTGTTCTAGAAGTGTCTTGATGGAGAAGTTCTGTGTTTAGCAAAATCAAGACAGTGATTTTGCATTACGTGCTGCTTATCATGAGGCAAGAAGATATGAACTCAGAGTGTGGTCTGTTCCATGGCATGAGATTAGCATGGTGCTGTCTCAGGACAGCTCGGGAATGGCATGAGATTAGCATGGTGCTGTCTCAGCAGCTCTTGCTGGGCAACACTCCATCTGGAACTTGTTTGGAATCTGCTGTGCATGTCGATGGGTCAGACATGGTCAAGAGAGACGTAACTGCAGATTCTGCTCCAGAATTCTGTGGTGGCATGTAAAGGAGCACTACAGACCTTGGTGTGTTCCATACTCTGTGCACTGCAGGAGGAAGCCTTGAGAAACTGGCTGCCTCAAAGGCATGGAACTCCATGACCCTAGCAATTGGAGACCGAGCCAGAAGCTGCTGATCTGAGTGCCTCTGGCTAGCAGGCCCCATCAGAGCTAGCAGAGACACCGAAAACCTTCCAGGAGTGCTACGGCACATCCAGATGTCTGTGAGTGTATGCTGTCCTGCCTGTTGCAATGTCGTCAGCTAAGAACCAAAAAGTGCTTAAACATCCAAGATCCAATCTGTAACAGATAAAATTGAAGAGAGAAAAAAACTGCCAGGAAAAGAAGAAATATATTGATCATTGTCACATGATAAAAATCCAAACAGTTTTTGGGTTGGTTAGCTGTTTTTATATATAACAGAACATACTCAGATGTGTGTGTGTGTGTGTGTGTGTGTGTATATATATATTTGCATACTTGAACACTCAGTTCTTCCTTGTGATACTATCGACCCACTTACTGAGAAATCGCCTCAATAATTCATACCTGACCACAGAAATCCATGATTATTGATGAACGTTAATGAGCTTACGGTCAATAATGCTGTGCAGGTTACCTTGGTCTTTTTAACTTTCCCCAACAGTAAGAACAGATTAATTAGGGAGATATGCATGTGGCTGACAGTGTGAACTATGTATTCCAAAGAACATCTGAATTTATACTCAAAATTAATAATTGATAATAAACAATTCATTATCATGATGACAACTTAGACCCAGGCAACTACCTTAGATTTATGATGAAAAATCTCATCTCCTCTTTCCCATGTCCTGTTCATATGGACGGCCCAAAGCTTTGGGACCCTGCACCTGCGTGGGAGACCCGGAAGAGGTTCCAGGTTCCCTGCTTCGGATTGGCGCGCACCGGCAGTTGCTGCTCACTTGGGGAGTGAAACATCGGATGGAAGATCTTCCTCTCTGTCTCTCCTCCTCTCTGTATATCCAGCTTTCCAATAACAATAAAAATCATATATATATAAAATATAATATAATATAATATAATCATTATATATATATAATGTAAAACTCTTTAGACAGCATAATTCAGTGCGTATTAACTTCCTTTTCAGTGAGTAATATAAAAAGACAAACACTGTCCTATTCTGTGTAACATAGTACACAGCGAAAGTAATTGAGTAGAAATGGAGAAAGCAGTTCCTTACAGATGAAAACTTTTGGAACAGTAACCAGCATGAGGGGCATTATTTAATTGAACTTTCAACTAATTTTGAAGACATTCTTTAGAGTTAGTGTATCACTTGTACTTTCAGAAGGAAAAAAAGGACTGCAAAAAAAATAATGCCAAAAGATGTTTTTAAATTTCATGTACTCTCTTGACTGTTGCCATCTTCCATCAGCCCAGAGAAAATAAAATGCATGGAAAATGAGACTATTCGGCCTCAGGGATAAAGGTGACATATTATCACATTAGGTGTTTGGTGCAACAGCTATGCTTGCTTGGTCTCCTGCAATTAGCAGGATCAATCATAGTTTCCATTGCTCTGTGTTAAGCATGTATAATTTGTTTTTCCACAAAGGGATTTGAGGAGATATAACTAAGATTCCTCATTGTATTTCAGCTGACTTAAGAGATCATTGAAACGGAAAATACAATTTTGTCCTTCAGGATGCTGCACTGTGACACGATTCTTGGAGAATGGTAAGACAGTATTAAAATACCAGTATACTTCTTCCTAGATCTTGTTTTCCTAAAAAGAAGAAGTATGTAACACTTAGTCTAACCTATGAAAAAGAATAGCAAATTTTAAAAGATGTGTGAAACAAGTCCATTAATCTTTGCCATGTCCCATCACTGAATAAGCTGAATACAGGAGAAATACATCAGTGACAAACTGCAATCTGCAAGAACTGAGCCTGTATGGCAAAGATTTCCAGAAAAAAAAAAATTCTATAGTTGAGCTTGAAAGTGAATGATCACTTAGGGGGTTCCGGAAAGATGGGAGACCTTGAGAGGCAAAAGTCTACTTCTTGCTCAAATGCTTGAGTGCCCCCCACTCATACAGGAGAAGCAGGTGGTGTTAATGAGTCCCTAGTTTATTTCATACAAATAAAATCTATTTATTATATACTAACATATTCTACCAATTTATTGCCTTGGTTTACACGTTGATAAGAATTTTAAAGGGTACACAATTTCAATTTGATAAAACTAAGTTAATGGTTTTCTTTTGTGAGTGCATTCATATATTTATATATGTTATCTTATAAGATACAGTTTTGTCTAACCTAAGATAAATTTGTCATGATTATTTTATCTTAATTTATACTCTTAAGATATTTCTTTAGTTGAAATATAGACTTGCGATGAGACAGAGGGATGAGAACAAGAGAGATAACAGGATGGAGATACCTCGCAAGCATCTGTTATTTCCCCGGTGGCAGCAATGACTGGGCTGGGCCTATCCTAAGCCGGCGGCCAGGACTCCGGCCATTCCGCACTGCTTTCCCAGACACATTAGTGGAGCAGCGTCTCAAACCAGTGCCCATGCCAGCTCCACACGCAGCGAAGTGGGCCTGCTATGCCACAACATCAGAATCTTACACTTGTTTCCTACAGTAGATTTATAATTAAAGTTTTATGTTGGAAGTAGCTACATTGGATAGATTCATTTCTTTTTAAAATTAGTCTATTTATATAAGGTGGCAAATTACACGTACGTCATACATTCAAATTTAGGAGCATACTGCTACCTCCCTTCGTATGCTCCCTCCCACATACATTCCCTCATTGCGTCCTTATTTTATCTTTCAATTTTTACGGTGACATATTTTCAGCTGTTTATGATTACAGGCTTAACTCTCCACTAGGCACAGAATTCAACAAATAATGAATAGGCGAAACACTGTTCCTCAAAATACCAATTGTGTTCAAACACACTTTGTGTTCGGTGCTCTGTGTCACACTCAACCTCTTTTCTTCGCAGGCTCTTTAATAAGCATAATAGGAATCATACAACACAATTTCCCATTCAGTGTTTCAAAAACCTAATTAGAGCAGAAAAACATAAATTATGTGCATTTCAGTCGCTATTTTCATCTGTTAGCTAACTATCTGTAATATTGATGTCATAAGTTTACTAAATGTATTGTGTTTGGTGTTTAGCTATTTAACACTATTTTGGTACTGATAGAAAAGAGCATACTATTTTGGGGGGATTTATTTATTTTATTACAAAGTCAGATATACAGAGAGGAAGAGAGACTGAGAGGAAGATTTTTCCTCCTATGAATCACTCCGCAAGTGATCGCTGTGGCCAGTGCTGCATAAATCTGAAACCAGGAGCCAGGAGCTCCTCCGAGTCTCCCATGTGGGTGCAAGGTAGCAGGTTTTGGGTCATCCTTGACTGCTTTCCTAGGCCACAAGCAGGGAGAGATGGGAAGCAGGGCTGCTAGGATTAGGACTGGCGCCTGGATGGGATCCGGGTGCATTCAAGGGAAGGACTTCAGCGCTGGGCCACTGCGCTGGCCCCGAGCCTACTGTCTTGTGATTTACTTCATGCATATGTGTGACTGATTCTTTACAATAACTAAAAATATAAAAGAAAATATTTATGACATATGAGTAATTTGGGATACTCTAAATTAAAATAAATATTACAGAAATATTTAGCAATGAACTTTAATAATTTGTACTTCTTTTTTTTTAAAGATTTATTTATTTTCATTACAAAGTCAGATATACAGAGAGAGGAGGAGGAGAGACAGAGAGGAAGATCTTCCTTCCGAAGATTCACTCCCCAAGTGAGCCACAACGGCTGGTGCACGCCCATCCAAAGCCAGAAGCCAGGAACCTCCTCAGGTCTCCCACGCAGGTGCAGGGTCCCAAGGTCTTGGGCCATCCTTGACTGCTTTCCCAGGCCACAAGCAGGGAGCTGGATGGGAAGTGGAGCTGCCGGGATTAGAACCAGCGCCCATATGGGATCCCAGGGCATTCAAGGTGAGGACTTTAGCTGCTAGGCCACGCTGCCGGGCCCCAATAATTTGTATTTCTAACAGCACAATAGCATGTTGTCAGAAATCCCATTTTTCAAATTCAAATTTTTAACAGGTTGATAAACATGATTAGAATTAAAATTTTTGGGGCCTGGTGCGGTAGCATAGCATTTAAGGTCCTCCCCTTGAACATGCCAAGATCCCATATGGGCGCCGGTTCTAATCCCGGCAGCTCCACTTCCCATCCAGCTCCGTGATTGTGGCCTGGGAAAGCAGTCGAGGACAGCCCAATGCTTTGGGACCCTGCACCTACATGGGAGACCTGGAGGAAGTTCCTGACTCCTGGGTTAGAACTGGCGCAGTACCAGCCGTTGCGGCCACTCAGTGAGTGAATCATCAGATGGAAGATCTTCTGTCTTTCCTCTTCTCTGTACATCTGCTTTTCCCATAAAAATGAATAAATCTTTAAAAAGCAGAATTAAAATTTTATACTAGTAATTTTATTTATTTAGGTTATTTATATTTCATATGCAAAATAATTTAAATATTTACTACGGCATTAGTTACTTTGATAATTATGGTGGTTCTTTAAAAGCACCTAAACATGAAAAATGTGACTATTTTTCACCTAATTATTTGTCATATACAACACAAATATTTGTGCTTTGTGGTTATCATGTTTTATTATTGCCATTTGTGTGTCGAAAAATATTTTTATATTTTTCTATTACAAAATTTCTTGTAATTCATGAATAATCTCTGTGCTGCATTTTCCACTTATGCATTTTTATTTCCTTTTCTTATATGTAGTGTTTCCAAAATATTATTTGTATAATTTAATATATGTGAGACTATTTTTTACATTAGAGATAAAATGAACTTTTCATTTTTTGCAGCCATTGTGCACTTACGCTGATTTATCACTAGATTAAACATTATTTCATTTATACTTAATAATTATTTCTTTTTTTCTATTTTTGTAAGATAATTATTTTTATTTTTGATGAATTTCACATAGTTAATTTGGGAGGCTCAACGGCTACAAGAAGGTGGGTGAGATCATTATTTCCACAGTTTTTGTTGTTGTTATTGTTGTTTCAGTCCTGTAATTAGGGGAAGGGAAACACGATTGGAGGGTCTAGACAGATAGACATGCCTTCTGGCCAATTACAGTGTCACTGCTGGGTAGGAGGATGAGGTTACCCCGCCTTCCCTTTTGTTAGTCTATATAAGCTTGTGCTTGCACTACAATGAACAGACTATCTGGTCAGACTCTCTCCAGTAGATGTTGCTGCTGAAGAACAGGGTCACCTCACTCCTTGGATAGTTTCAGGGGCCTGCTGAAACACACCCAATAATCTCCAGATTCATTTGTTTAAATGAAAAATCTAAAAAAAAAAGTAAGTGTAACTTCAAATATACCTTTGCTATCCATACTCTACTTTGCCCTGTAATTTGCATGCCATTTTTACAGTATTGTTTTTAAAATCTTATTCAGTTGGTCAATATTCTGAGCGTGTTTTTAATTTTGTGTTTGAATGTATTTAGATACTGTTTATTTATCTACAGTAGACCTCACCTGTATTTCCTTTGTCTAATGTTCATGCTCATTAACACTTCTGCTTGCTGTCCCATGCTCTGATTGAATCCACTGAAGGCATTTTCCATTTCTATTACATTGCTCCTTATATTTGGAATTTTTCTTAATTATTCCAAGAGTTTACAATTCTCTGACTTTATTGAAATATATTGCTTTTTTAAAGTTTTATTTATTTTCATTGGAAAGGCAGATTTCATAGAGAAGAGAGAGAGAGAGAGAGAGGGAGAGATCTCCCTTCCACTGGCTTACTCCCCAAGTGGCTGCAAAGGCTGGACCCGAGCCAGTCCAAATCCAGGAGCCCAGAGCTTCTTCCAGGTCTCCCATGTGGGTGCAGGATCCCAAGCTTTGGGCCGTCCTCTCTGCTTCCCCAGGCCACCATCAGGGTGCTGAAAGTGAAGCGGAGCAGTCAGGATACAAACTGGCTCCAACTGGAAATTGGTTATATGCAATGCAAGGACTTTAACCGCTAGGCTACCATGCTGGGCCCGGAAATAGATTCTTGAATAAGATTTTCTATTAGAAACTGACATGCATATATTTTAAATAGATAATGTTGTAGGCTTTAAACTGTAAATTAAGATATTTTATGATACATTTACACATTGTAGACATTATTCATATATGCATTGTATAAATTATATATCATCATATATGTATATATGCATTGTAAAGTGGATACATCTAGCTAATTAGTAAAAATGTTACTCCATGTAGCCATACTTTTTTGTGACAGGAACATTAAAATTCCAATCTCACTTTGGATAATGTATAATTAACTACATTTCCTTACAATGTGGGCAGATCTCTTGAAATGTATTCCTTTCTAAAAGAGCTGTAGGAATGTTTGGCCAATGTCTGCATTTTTGCTTCCCTGTAACACACTTGTCTCTGGAAACCATCATACTTTATTTCTGTAAGATCAGTCCTTTTAGATTTCACATTACAAGTGGGGTCCTATGACACTAGTGTTTTTGTGAAGTGTTTTTGCCACCTTTTTTTGCCACTTTTCAGTCTCACCTATATTGTCACCAATGACACAATCGCATGTATTTTTATGGCTAAATATTCTACCATATATATACAACATTTCTTTGTTCATTAATCCACTAGGTTCAGATCTTATTTTGACACTTTACAATTCCATTTTGATACCTCTAGTGTCTTTGAATGTGAATCAGAACTGAATGATTGCCTTATCTTAGATTGGACTTTTGCTATTTATTTTGTAATGACTCTTGGTTTTTTATTCAGACAAATTATATCTCCCGTTAAGAACTGAGGTAAGGTATTCTGTAGACATTGTGTTAATCTCACTAGGATTTGAGCTTCATCTGATATTTGTTGTAGTTTTTGTCCGATGAATCAGTTTTCGCTAGCGTACTTATTTTTGTTTTCCTCTTGAATTTGAGCTCTCATAAATATTGCTGCCCAGAGCGAAGCAAAGTTATGGAATATTTTACTTGCATGTCACTGCTAGTATATGAGGTTTTTTGTTGTGGTGCTAAGTGCAGGGGAAACAAGCTGTGCAATAATGTCCCAATTCTCACTCATTTTGTCTTTGTCTGAATTGTGTTTCAGACTTCTGCTTATTGATAGAATTTATTCATTAAAAACATTTCTTTAGATCCAGTTTCCTTTTGCTTTAATTTTTTTATTTTGCTTTTGTTACCTCCCTTGTTGTACTCTATTAAATTTCCCAAGTTGTAGATTTTTTTTTTCACATGTGATTGAATTTCTGACTCTTGGTAACTAGGCTCATGTTTCATCCCTTAGGTCAGTGGAGAATGATACAGGGAGGACTGGACTGGGGACAATGTTGTTCAACTGTGAGTCTCTTTCAAATTATTTTTCTTTGGAATGCAGGTGACTGTTACGGAACTCTCTCCACAATTCACAATGTTAAATTTTTCTTTCCACTGTTAGATGTCTAAAACTTAAAAACATCCTGTTTCTTCTCCACGAGAAATTTCACATGTGAAGACTGTGGTTTTCAGAATATTCTGCCTTTCCATTTCACAGTTGGCCTCTACTTTTCCCCCAAATTGTTACTATGTCTTGGTACGAGACTAAACAAACCACTTGTGTTGCAGACCGATGTCTTATGCACTGTGAGCTGTTGCACAAAACGCCCCGAACTGCACAGATTCAACAGCAAATTTATTCCATGACAGCTCTCATGTTGAAGCGCCAGTGCAATGAGATGCTTGTGGGGCCTTTTCCTGCCATGCAGTGTGTGGGCTTTGCGCTGCTCACTACAGCCTTTCTACAGTACTTGCGTATTTTATAGAGTACAAAACCGTTATGAAGGCTCCAACCTAATAAACTTGTATGACTGAAATCACCTTCAACACTGGGAGTTGTGGAATACACAAATTAAGTCAATAGCAATCGTATTTGGGGTAATGATTATAGATTTCAGGATGGGTGTTTGTGGAATAAATAAAAGTGTTGCTTGGTAATGCTTTCTCTTTTTCTTCCTTATAATGATAACAAAAGCTCTTTACCTATAAAACCAAAACTGCAAATCAAGATTTGCTTCCTAATAGATGACCATTTAAGGTTATCTTGGGAATGAACCAGTGGATGAAAGATCTGTCTTTCATTCAACCTCTCTCTGACTGTAGCCATTAAAAAAAAAAAAAAAAAAAAACGTGTTTAAAAAGAGTTTTCTTCATACTTAGTAAATATGTTTTTTTTTTTTTTCAAAATTTGAGACAAATTTGAGCTCCGGGACTGGTACTTACAGTCCTGCTTGGCATGCCAGCATCCCAATTGAGCATGTCTGCATCTTCATTTTCACTTTCTTGACTATGGTTCCCTGAGCATCCTTAAAGCCAACAGGTAAACCTCAACAATTAGATTTCTACCAACTACATGAGAGACACAAATTGAGTTTATGCTCCCTGCGCTGGGCTCTCAGAACCTTAGTCATTCCCATTGTGTGGAGTCTTTTGGAAATGAACCAGTGTGTGGAAACAAGGCCCTCTGCACACACAAACACATAAAGAAATAAGAAAGTAGGCATGACGGAACTACACAAATTACAGAATTTTCATTTTTTCCTAAGACTTTTCATAATCTTTTTCATTTTTTCCTAAGACTTTTATTTCTCTCTTGAATGCATTAAGGTTATTGGTAAAAAGAAGAAGCTGGGTGTGAAGAAACTGTATCTGTATTTATCGATCACTCCTTCCTTTCAGTCTTACAATAAATTGTGAAGTCTCACTGTAATTCCATGGGATTATACAGACTTGTGAAGACATAATAGGAACAGAGAGAAAATACCAGTAATTTCCTATCATTGTTTTCATATGAATAAAGATGTCTGGGAAAAGTAGCATCTAGTCAACGTATATTAATCTTATTTCCTCCTGGAAAATAACTTATGATTTCATTTTAAAAAGGTGGTAGGGTACAAGGCAGTGGCTCAGCTGGCTAATCCTTCACCCTGTGGCTCACGCATCCCATGTGGTTCTGGTTTGTGTCTTGGATGGTGCAGTTCTCGTCTTGCTCTCTGCCTGTGTGCTGGGAGAGCAGCTGAGAACGGCACAAGTCCTTCGGAACCTGCACCCATGTGGGAGACCTGGCAAAGGCCCCCGGCTCCTGGCTTCAGCTCAGCTCTGCTCTGCCATGTGTCTGTTTCGAGAGTGAGCTGGTGATGCAAGGCCTCTTCTCTATCTCTTTTTCTCTCTCTGTAAAATCTGCCTTTCAAATGAAAATAAATAGTATATATATTTTTGAAAAATCAAGAAGTATAACTGTGTCTTAAATGAAAAATAGTTGTTTTTGCATGGTTTTTATAAGTGCTAAATAAACAAAATTATATTTTATGATTACAGTCATAGTTGCAAGAATCATCACACATTGAAAATAAGAACTTGCATTGTGCTGTTAGAATAATATATATTTTATATCATGTAATTATAGCATAAGTGGAGATAATTTATATTATGTAAAAGATGAAAATGATTCTATGTCTATGTAGAGAAATGGTAAACTACAGTTTCAGATAATAATGGCTCAGTCCTAATTGAAGATTGTAAAAAGGAATAATAAATATTTAGCTATGTTTCTGCAAGCTACAGATTTATATGTAAAAAAAAAAAAACCCTGAAGACCAATGTTGTTATGACATTTTAAATCTAGTTTGATTGCAAACAGAATTGCACTACAGACTACCTAATGATCTTGGTGTTACAACGAATTAAGTGAAATGTAGTATTTAGCTTGGTAATGTAAATTCAGGCAGTTACACATGTGTAAAGACACATTAACATGATTTCCCACATAGGTTCATGTAGGGAGTGTTCAGTTTTTTGTAAGAAGAATGAGAGATGACGGACATGCACTGAGGGGCATATTTGATCAAAGTTAAAAGTAAAAGGGGCACCTGTTTTGTTCAAAAAATTTTTCTTACTTATTCTCAAATATGAAACATTGCTGTTAAACAATGTGAACATTTTTCTCTCTCCATCTTATTTAATGTATCAACAAAGTTTTTTAGAAATTGCATAAAAAGTGAGAAAGATAGACTAGTGAACACTGATTATTAAGCGGTAGTAATGTTAAGATAATATTATTCTCATGCATACAAGAGCCAAAGAGGTAAAAAAATCATGTGTTTAATTTCAAAGAAGTTTATACAACTAGGACCTATTCCCAAGCCAGGTATCTTGATCAACGAATTGCAGTGTCTTTCACGTCAATGAAAGCATTCAATACACAAAAGAAAAAATAGCAAAAAAATCTTAAATTGAAAATATTCCACATGATCCAATTCTAACAAGCCACAATCATATTATTATCAGTAATTATTTTGAACAAATATCAATTTGTTACATTTTTTCTTCAAAGCTCATTATTCTTAAAACACATGATGAAAATAATTGGCTTTCTATTTTGTTTTATTTTTTAAATATGTTTTATAGTAAGAGGCTAGTTGTGACATTCAATCAGAAAATTTTGAATGGGTTTTCATGAATGCTTGATATGTAGAGGATATTGGTGTGACCATCACTGGTGTGTTGTATTTTATAAGTGTTAAACTGGTTAGTTTGCAAACCATTGCACAGGTATTCACTGATGATTGAAGTTGCTTAAATTATTTTTCAAAGATTTATTTATTTTTATTGCAAAGTCAGATATACAGAGAGCAGGAGAAACAGAGAGGAAGATCTTCAAGCAGCCCCAATTTTCAGAGCTGAGCCAATAAGAAGTCAGGAGCCAGGAGCCTCCTCCAGTCTCCCACATGGATGCAGGATCCCAAGGCTTTGGGCCATCCACTGCTCTTCTCCTAGAACACAAGCAGTGCAGCTATTGGGACTAGAACTGGCAATCCTATGGGATCCCAGCACTTGCAAGATGTAGGATTAGCCAATTGAGCCATTGCAGCAGGCCCAAATTATCACTTTTTTTTTTAATTTAAAATAATAAATGCTTTGAAACATAGCATGGGATTTTATAACTTTAATCTATAAAATCTACATTACATTTTATTGTGTATATTTCATTTATATTCTGTGGTATTATAAAATAATTGTATAATGTATTTCATTTTATAATGGAACAATAAACAGATCGGTCTTCTCATGCAGTCACTCACTGAATTGTATTCTTTATGTTGTGTATTAGATATATGCGCATGTTCTTCCTACAGGCTTGTGATCCTGTAGCTTTGATCTACATATCCAATATTGCAAGTGCTATCTCTTCTCTTCCATTCACCATCTCTGTGTGTTTTAGCCATAGTAAATGGATAGATAGATAGATAGATAGATAGATAGATAGATAGGTGATAGATAGATAGATAGATAGATAGATAGATAGATAGATAGAAAAAAGAAAAAATTGAGATTCTACAGCATATTCTCTCAGTCTGGATTATCTCAAAGTCAATGTGTTTTCTAGGATAAAGCCGATGCTCAGGGAAGAGGTGGCAGAATAAAGGTCAAGTGAATGGACTTGAGTCCTTTTTATTACTAGAAGTAACTTTGTTTCAGTTCTCATTCATGGAATAAGATATAAAAGTATTTGTGGAATGGTTTATATACTCTCATTTGGATTTATATTTTTGCATCTTGAATTGCTTGAAGGTGGTAAAAATACTTTTTGCACACCAGCAATTAGTCTTCTGAAATATTATGCCTAAACACTTTGAAACAAATACTGATTTTGAAGGTTATAACTCTTAATGTTATGTAGTACAAATTAAGAGTAAAAATTTAGAAAATATGATTGTCCTAATATTTGTGTTTATTAAATTGATAGTTGTATATTTTATGTTCTTAGTGGTTTATTTTCTTATTTATCTTAAGCAAATATCATTTATTATTGTTGAAAAACATTTTAAGAAATGTCTCCTTTAGAATTACACAAAATTTTTTACAATGATTGTTTCTTTGAGAAAAAGAGAGGTCAGGAGAGATACAGAAAGAGAGAGTTATTAGATGCTGTTTCTCTCACCAAACACCTACAGTGGGACTGAGGCCACCCGAGCCAAGCCCTGGGTGCTCAAGGAACGTAGGGAATCCCGGAGGGTGGTCACAGACTCCGCCATTTCAGCCAGCATCACTATTTAACAGGGTTTGAATGACTTGGAAGTGAGAGTCAGAAGTTTAACGAACATAATCAATAGAGACACTCTAATGCGGAACTCAAGGACCTTTGCCAGTCTTAATTACTAGACAAAATGTTCACCCGAAATACGTGCATGCATACTCACACACACACACAAGATTTTCAAGAAGTATAATATTTAAAAAAATATATCTCGACACATTAAATGACAACTTTCATTGCATTGGGTTTTGATGGTAAGGAGAATTATGAGTATGAAAAATTGAAACCTTGAAAGAAGCTTTTGTCTATAAAAGTTACATTTATCTTTTATGTCCTGTTTCTGGCATCTGCACAGGGCTTCCAGAATATTACCTAATCAATACCCACATCTCACCTTGAGATAAGGGCTTTATTGCCTGAGAAGAGAAAGCTTAAGTTGGGTTAAGTAACTTGTACAAGGTCAGTGTGTATTGATGTCCCAGCTGGGGCAGAATACAGATTGCCTATCTCCACAGATATTTATGTAACCTTTGGGCATAGCAGCTCCACACAGCCTAGCGACAGACTCTCCTCTGACTGTGGGTTTTAATTATAAATTTTAAACATTCCTGAAATCATACCTCAGATTTCTGGATAATTTTATTCAACATTCTTCACTGAGAAAATGTAGGAGCTACAGAATCCTGATTTCCATGCATATAAACATGAAAATGCACCGTGATGCTCACATTCATGGCTTGGAGCATGGGTTGTTATTTCATTGTTCTTTCTTTGTAAAAATGATAGATGCATTCTGAAAATTAACTTAATATCAAGTATCCAGGCTACAGAGAACAGCAATGAATTCACAATGTTGTTCAGTATATACAAGATTACACTTAAATTGATCATTTCTTTAAATTATCCCCAGTCATCCACGGTTGTAAGCAGCTTTAATGAGCATATAGATAATGATTCTAATGTTTCATAAAATCTGCCTTTTTTTCTGTAGCTTGGATTTTTATGAACAGATACCTAACTTTATAGCAGATTTTCCATTTTTCTTTTGCCTTTCCATTTTAATATAACTGTATAATTTTATGTTTCTGGACATAAGAGATAGCAGCATTTTTTTTTTTATTTCGAAGCTTATCACACTCCATCTTGCTTCAATCTGTGCACTTTCTGCCTTCTACATTTTTAGAGTGACTGTGATTTATTGCTCCAGTCAAAAACATGAATGTCTGAGCAAGTTGGATGCCATATCCATTACTGTTTTTGCCCTGGGTGACTGTGACCACTTTGACCAAGTTTTGGAAGCAGTCAGCTTTCATAGCGTCTGAAGTATTTAGTCAAACTGCCGCCATGGTCACTTTCTAGTGTCACATCGCTTTTCTGTCTTATTTGCATTCAGCTTTTCTTTTTCTTTAATATTTCTTTTCTTTTCTTGGAAAATAAGTTATTGGAAAGGCAGATGAACAGGGAGGAGGAGAGACACAGGGGAAGATATTCCGTCCACTGATTCACTCCCTAAGCATCCCCGGTGGCCAGAGCTATGCAGATCTGAAGCCAGGAGTCAGGAGTATCTTCAGGGTCTCCCACACAGGAGCAGGGTCCCAAGGCTTTGGGCCACAGTCGACTGTTTTCCCAGGCAACAAGGAGGGAGCTGAATGGAAAGTGTGACTGCTGGGATGAGAACCGGCATCCTTATTGTGCAAGGTGAGTGCTTTATCCACTAGGCTACTGCGCTGGGCCCTCTTATTTCTTTTAGTTTGAATCTCTTACATGTTTCCTAAACTAATTTTTATAAATCATGACACTATTGTGTCATTTGATTAACTTAGTTCTAACCGTTTTCATTCCCTTGTTTTCTTCTCTTTGTTACTGGTACAGTTGTCCCGTATTTCACGCTGAGCAGGATTAGTAATTCCTCCAGATCTTGTGCTAACCCTCATGTATTCCATTGATGGATGTTACAGGCATCCCCCATTCACTCACTGATTGCAATGTTCTGACCTTTACACTCCTGTATTATAAATCACGTCATTCTCTTCACATCCTTGCACTGTCTAGCGATGTATTCTTAAGGGATGTATCTCAAATACACTGTGGGAGGAACGTTTTCTTATTTTGTACCAGTGGCATTTGTTTTACTCAGGATTCACGTTCCAGATAATTTTTCTCAATTGTATTGAAGCAATGTTCCATAAAAATGTACATTCATATGAGTTAGCCAATTATTCACTCCGAAGTAGGCATGATCAGCGCAGGAATTCTCATACACTAGTTGTTAATTTATGATCAAGAAAAAATCCATATGGTAAAGTATATTTCTTTAAAACAATTTCTGTGTTTTACTCCTCCTGTCTGCTTATGCCAAGGTTGAATCAGGACCCGAAGAACAGATTATGGGGGGAATTTATATTTGAAGTCATATTTGAAGTTATCTCCCAGGTACCAGACCCTCTCGTTATGACAGCTGTTCTTATACAACTTGAGACATATCATCCGGAAAGTACCCATGACAGATAAGCGGTTCACATTTCCATGGCGTGGTCTTTGTTGTTAAAGTACAATTTCCTCTGATGTGTGCCTGCAATCCTAGCCTTGATGGTATTGCCCATGCCACCTGGTTAATGGTGATGTAACATTCTCACAACTGGAATATCTTATGAATGTCTTTGAGAAACGGACGGTCTCCAGCTCAGTTACTCCCCACGCATTTTAGTAGGACACACCGCAAGACAAAGTGCAGCCTGTCATTTTTGTGGTGTTACAGACTAATGAAGGTAGTTCCCTAAACTGTAACTTTTTTTTCTGAACTGTAACCTTTACAAATAAAAGAAATTGCTACTGCTTCCCAAACTCCAAAGGGGAAATGTGTCAAGCTCACCAAAGATTCTCACCTCACCTTACCGCTTAATTCTGTGCTTAGCAGGTTTGCAGAGCAAGAACCCAGATTTGCTTCCTTGCAGGACTGGTCAGTTTCTGCGAATGCTTCTCACAGAAGGGAGCCCTATTTTGTCATTTGCCACCTGTATTGACAATTTGAATACTCAAAACATTCTTAAAAGTAAACATAATTTTTTCAAAAATTCTAGTCTTAATTTTATGCTAGGGGGTTGAACCTTTGTGCTTGGTTTTTGATATCACCAAATTCTAGAGGCAAGCTTTAGGGAAACTCTGGAAGACATTGGTATGGATTAAGTATTGGTATGGAAAAGACCTAGATAGCAGCAAGACAATTAAAAAAAAAAAAGATATATTTACCAACTCTAAGAATGATGAACAATTAGAATGAAGGGACGATAAAAATCTCAGAAAATTCACCAGTAGTAAAACAACAATCTTGTTAAGAAAAAGGCAAAGACCATAAACAGGAATTTTTCAAAGCAGGAAAATGGTAAAAATTTCCAAGGTCGCTAGTGATTAGGAACATGCAAATGAGAACCAGAACGAGGTAGCATGTCACTCCAGTTAGAATGAGTATCATCTCAAATACAAAAATTGTTATGGGAAAAAGAGTATCCTAATCCACTGTTGACGGGAAGGTACCACTGTTATAGAAGACTAGGAAGAGTCCTCAGAAAGCATCAATTAGAAATACCACATGACCCAGCAATCCCACTCCTCAGAATTTATCCAAACAAAATAAAATCACCAAATGAAAGATTTTATTTGTATTACAATATTTATTGAAGCTCATTTTACAACAGCCAAGATATAAAATTGAGTGAGGTGCCCATCAACTAATACCTGGATAACGAATATATGCTATACATACACTATGGATTAATACTCAGTCAGTAAAGCCAGGAACTCCTGTATCTTAAAAAAAAATGCACCTGTGAGATAAATCAGTCCCAAAAGAGAAATATATAGATTCACATATGTGCAGCATCTGATGCGGAATACAAATATTGTGTTGAAGTAGAATACAAATGTTGGGATCTGACGGCACTTTATGGCCACCGTCTATGCCCTTATGGAACAGTGCCTTCTTTTTGTTTTTGGGCTGTCATAGTTACTGTTGCATTAATCCTATGATTATAGAATGGACTGGAATCAGTTAACAAATTAATTGATTAGATTTTCATTTTTGGTATTATGTAAATAAAAAGAAAATAAGAAGGAAGAGAAAGGAAGAAGAGAAGAAATGAGAGAAACCTGATTATCTTCTGAGAATTTTACTTATGAAGCACATGGGGTTGGCATGACGGCTCAACAGACTAATATTGGTGTCGCGGTGCTCATATCCAATATGGTTGCTGGTTTGTGTTCTGACTGCTCCACTTCCAGTGCAACTCCTTGCTTTTGCCTAGGAAAGCAATGGTGGCTGGGTCAAGTCCTTGGGCCACTGTGCCCACATGGACACCTGAAAGTTCTTGGCCCCGGGCCTCAGATCAGCTGAGCTCTGGTCATTGCCATGTGTTGAGAAGTGAACCAGCAGATGGAAGATTTTTTTTTTGTTTGTTTCTTTCTATGAATTTACCTTTCAAATGAAAAAACAAATAAATAAATACTCTTGAAAAATGAGATGTATGGACTCTATTTTCTATGTACTCATAAAATATCTTTAAGGAAAACAAGATTGTTACTATGACTTTAGGCACTCTTTCCTAAAGCTCAGCATTCTTAGCCTTTATAATTTATTTTTACTGTTAGAGATTTAGAGATTGTTGTAAGAGATTTATGCAAATTTTGTGCTTAATTATTCTGTTTCTCCATTCTTCTTTTGCATTACTATATTCACACAGCTATTTATTTTGAAATAATGCCTTATTTTCTTTTTATTTTGAAATAAAGACTTATTTAATTTTTTATAAAACAAAACACACATACATTTGTTTCAATTTAGTCTCTTTTATCCTAAAACATGAACTAGGTGAAATATTTTTTTTGCATGTTAAAAATAATAAGATTGCTGCTACATTTTCATTAAAACATTTTTATAATATTCATATTTTTTTAATTATAGAGACCAGGTATAAATAAAAGCATGTCTGAGTGACAATTTTACCAAGTAATGGCTTCTTAGAAAATAATTCAAACTGATCTTTAAGTGTCATTTGATATTATTTATTTAAAAAACATACTCGAAGTTCTTGAAGCTTAAAGAAATTTTGTTACTTTGAATTGAAATGTGTTCAATAGGAGAACAACACAATCTAACATCAAGTGCTGTAACATAGAAAATTATTGATAAAAACAACTTATCAATAAACAAATAAAACTGCCTACAGAGAAGCAATTTGTTTTTCCACAATGAAAAAATGGATATATCACTGAACAGATATATCACTACAGATATGATCGGGTTTTCAGGAGTAGATGCTGATCAATAATTCAATATATAAAATCGAGTAACCAGGACACAATTATAAACATTTACTTATGGGACAATGTATTTACGTTAGTGCTTCATCAATAAATATTTTACAACACAGAGTGCATTTCCTTTTTCAAATAAAGAATATGTTTCAGAAATTATAAAGCAATTATAAAGACAGTAAATTTGATTTAGGCACTTGTTATTCACTCAGAGTGAAACTGTTTCTATTTAGAAATTTGAGATGTGACAAGACATCCACAAAAAAAACAACCTGGAATAACCCAATGTCTGCTTGTATGTCAAAGTTTGTATCAATGACAACTAGAACAGAAAATACATGTAACATTAGAAAATCATTGAGATTATTCGTGGCAGCATCACATAGAGTATCAACCCATTTTAATGTTTTGGAATTAAATTCTAGAAGCATTAGGAGTTTTTGAAGTGAGAAATAATGACATAACTTTTGTTAAAAAAAAAACTCAGAAGCTGACATTACGGCATGGCACGTGAGGTCATGACCTGGGACACAGGATCCGACATGGGAGCTAGGTATGTTTCAACTATCCCAGTTAGGAATGTGCTCCATGGTAATGGCCTGGGAAAAGCATCATAAAATGACAGACGTGCCAGAGCCCTGACATACACATGGGAGGCCCAAGTGACTCTCCTGCCCTGGCTCCTGGCTTCAGTATGGCACTGTCCTGCCGCTGTGGCCTTTCTTCTAAAGAGTGAAGCAACAGTTGGAAGATCATTCTCTCTCTCTCTCTCTCTCTCTCTCTCTCTCCTCTCATTCTGTGCCTTCCACATCTTTAAACTGCCTTTCAAAGGTAAATAAATAGGGCTTAGCATGGATGCACATGCCAAGATCCCACATGTAAACTGATTCCAAACCCTGCAATCACATGGGAGACCTTGGAATTGCTCAGCTGTGTTCACTGTGGCAACCTGAGGAGTGAACAAGTAGCTGGAAGACCTTTCTATATCGCCTTCTCTTTGCAAATCTGCATTCTAACAATAATAATAAAAAAAAAAATTTGAGTCCGACACAGTGGCCTAGCAGCTAAAGTCCTCACCTTGGACGCGCCCGGATCCCGTATGAACGCCAGTTCTAGACCCAGCAGCTCCACTTCCCATCCAGCTCCCTGCTTGTGGCCTGGGAAAGCAGTCAACGATGGCCCAAAACCTTGGGACCCTGCACCCTCGTGGGAGACCTGGAAGAGGTTCCTGGCTCTTGGCTTCGGATTGGCACAGCACCAGCACCGGCCGTTGCGGCTCACGTGGGGAGTGAATCATCAGACGGAAGATCTTTGTCTTTCCTCCTCTCTGTGTATCTGACTTTGCAATAAATAATAATAATACAGAAATCTAAAAAATAATTGAAAGTAAGTAAATAATTAAATAAATCATTGAGATATTCTGGGAAAAAAAAAAAACACAAACCACCACCACCACCACAACAACAAAAATGAGAAAAGGGCCTAAGAATTATCAAAAAAAAAAGTTCAATGGCTGTTTCTATCTTCTAAAAACTTGTAATGCAGTGTTCAACAGACTTGTAGCAGAGAGCTCATGGGTTGAAGTCATGCTATGTCGTGGATTTGAACTACAATTGGAGAAGTGTTTGTGTGCACATTTTGGCTCGGACCACCGTGTTGGTGAAAGCCGCTGTCTGCACCATTGGCTTGGTTCTGCTTTCCGCTCACCTGCAGGTCCTCGGTACAGGATTCTGTTCATTTGTGCATGCACACAATTTCTTCTGAGGTTTTGTTAAGACACTAAGATATGCATGTCAATGAGCTCAGGGCTGATGTATTGAACAGTTATTATTAATCAATACTCCTCAATTTTTTTCTGAAAAGCTAACTGGAACAGCATTGTAAGATATCTCTCTCACTGTGATGGGGTTGCTTTCCATATAAGCAGAAAATTGCTTTTTATTGTATTCATGTCTTATTTTTCAAGATAATAAATTGTTGAAACCATTTTGTTGGAATGGATATTATACAAAACCTACTTTCTATTTCTGCTTTAAAATGCAAAAAAAATGTTGTAACTGAAGTTGTGGAGTCTGGAAATTTCTTCAGATATGTCTGTGTATGTGGTAGAGGAAAGGCTCGTTTGAAATTAATGAAACAAAACAACTGTGCTGAAGAGGAAAGCAGCTTCTTTAACCCCTTACCCTGTGATAATCGGAACCGGTTATGATCTCAATTATGAATATGACAGTAATTATAATTATGATACTGGCTTCCAAAGTGATACTTGCATCACAGAAGCTAAATTCAAGAGAAATGGACTCTCCATGGGTCAAGAAAAATAATCTCTTTGACATTAAATGTTTCTTATACCTGAAAGTAATGTTCTAGCTAACTAGATGTATTCATATCTTTAAAAAGTATATAATCATAAATCTAAACAAATGTGTTCCTATATGGGTAGTAGATAACTCCGGCAGCAAGTGCATCACATGACATAATAGTGATTTAAGAAGTGACAAAAAGAGAGAGTTCTGAAATATATAGTTCAAATCCCTGAAACTGGCTAAATCAGGGTTGTGTGCGTGTGTGTCTTTAATATAGGCTTTATTTTATATTTGTTTTGAGTTTGAGACAATCATAAATTTAAAAAGAAACTCTATAACAGCAATTTGAGATTGTAAAAATAATTTATTTCAGTTACCATATGTACATTAAAGAGGCAGAAAATGATAGAATATCTCGTATGATGCATAAGTAATCGTATTTAAAAAACAATTACTGTATTTTAGATAGTAGTAATTTTACCATGGCTTTAATATATTGCTTTACATTTTAAAGATGGACTTTATTTCTTTGAAAAGCAGAATGATGCAGAGAAAGGGAGAGAGAGAGAGAGAGAGAGAGAGAGAGAGAGAGAGAGAGAGCGCTTCAATTTGCTGGTTACTCTCCAAACAGCAGAGATACGCAGTGCAGGGCTGTCAGAGCTGGAGCCAGTGACTCATTTGGGTATCCCATCCGGATGAAAATGTCTCACAAGATGAGAGGCCACTACACAGCAGTCAAAGGCTTTCTTAGAAATAAATAGAAAAATGCTAGATCTTACAGAAAATATATAAAAATCTGTACTTTCATAGAAACAGATCTGAAAAGTAGATATGAAGTCTAAGTTGAAAAATACAAAATATTGATTAGAGAAAAAATGAGTTGCAGAAATAGGCAACATTTATGTTCATAATTTAGTCAAATGCAGACATTACGCTTCTTAATTTGTTTTAAACATTCAGTAATAATCAAAATTCCAAAAACAGGAGCTGATATAAGCAATAGTTTGCTAATCTGCTGTTTGCAGTGTTAACATCCCAGTTTTGGGGAAACTTTTTTGAGGCCCATCTGATCTCCTTTTGAATGAACTGTTAACTTACTCAGAAAGGTAATACAAGGCAACCCAAGAACTTAGCCCCTGACCTAATGTGGGGCACCTGATTAGAATTGTAGTTGTATTTTGAATGGTCTAATTTCACATTTCAGCCTTCTGTAGAGTGAATCAGTGGATAGAAGACCATTTTCTCTCTTTGTCTCTCGGTAAAACTGCCTTTTAAATGCTTAAATATTTTTAACTTCCCCATGACATATTGTAGATGTTATGAAAATCTGAATCTAACAGGAAAGTGAAAAAGATAAAACAACAGAAATATCAGCTAAATGCAAGGTTGCATTAGTTAATTATGTACACCTATGTATCATGAAAATATTGTATGAGATAGCAGTAACAGGAGAAAGTGCATCTATGATAATACATGATCTTTTTGTAATATATTCACAGCTTTTGAAAAAATATAAATCTATTATGAATATTATAAAACAAATCTTCATTTAGAAGACCAAAATAATGAAGTGTGTTAAAGGAACCATTAGAAAAACTGAAAAGGCCATTGATAAACAAAACTGAGCTAGTTTAAGCAAAGAATAAATAGCATATACTTGTATTATAAACCAGTATTGAATTGCTTTTCTAGCTGCATTATCAGAGAGATGAATGTGCAGTGCAGCGGCCAAGATTCAAATCAGTTCCTATACAGAATAGCAACTCTACAGGAAGTGGTTAACCTTCTGCGTCACAAAGCTTTTTGTTTGTTTCTTAAGGTTTCAAAAATGCTTATTTGTTTTTCTACATTTGTTTCATTTATTGAAAAGGGAGAGTGATACAGACTGATATGGTGAAACGGTAAAAGAGACAGGAAACATTCCTCAAAGGGCTGCGATCACAGGGCTTACAAGGGCTGAGCGTAACGGCTTGAAAATACCTCCAAGGTCTCCTAAATGAGGTGTAGGGGTCAAACACCTGAGCCATTTTCTGCCGCCTTCCATGGCACATTAGCCAGGAGCTAGCAAGGAATCGGAACAGCTTGGACTTGAAGTGGTGTTCATATGGGATGTGAGGATCACTGGTAGCGGCATAAAACATTGCACAACAATGCTGGTCCCTGGAGCAACATAGCTGACAACATATCAAATGTATCAAATCAATTCAAGTAACAATCCTGGAACATGCTTCCCCACATCAGAGTCTCCAAGGCATCATCAAATCACCATTCCTCATCCCTGGTTGCTGATGTAGTTTGACAGCAGGAAGTGGCTGTATAGATATGTGGGGTGGGGAGAAACAAATTGAAACATTTATCGCATCCAACTTTCTTCATTTCTCACTTCTATCTACCTGAATCTGAAATGTACATAGGGCATCCATTACTCTTAACTATGTAAATTACATTAAAATAAAATTTAAGGGCAGCATGACACCCGAGGAAGGGAAGGCCTGGCAAGGCCCCATGCTCCCAGCGTGGGCGATTTTTGGTCTGGCAGAGTTGCATACAGCCCAGCATTATGACTGCCTGGGGAGGGGAGGCCAGCATTAGGCAAAGCCCTGGGACCATCCAGAAGCATGCTCTGGGAACTTGGTAGTGTGCACTTAACACTGGTCTGGGGTATGGGACATGGGGACAGAGTTCATGTCCGGGTAAGGAATGACTTTTGAGTGTCCTCCATGGACAAGGCCACTGTACTTGCTGGGCTAGATCATGGAACCCATCACTGAGAGTCAGTACATGGAATGGGTAATGTGTGGTTGGTCCAATGGGGCTGCTGACATCTGGTTTGTATTCAGTGGGGGCTAGATCCAGGAATCCTGGGGGTGGGGCTCCAGCAGGGCCTAGGTCACCTGGCCTGTGTCCTTTTTCACATGTATATGGTTGGTGCTGTGTCCATGAGCTCCAGAGGCGGGGGACCCAGTGGGGTCTGGATCCTTGGGCCTGCCTATAAGAACTGGCCCTTCTCAGTGGAAAAGACGGAGTAGTGGATAGTTGGCCATAGAATAATAGCCCATTGATTGGACAACTAGCAAGGCCCAATGATGACAGCAAAGATCTGGGTGAATGGGGACTCCAATCTGGACTAAGTCAGTATTGGACATTGAAAATGTCCCGCCATTCTTAGATCAGTGAGATAAAGAGTTCAGAACTCAGAACCACTTGGGCAGAACCCTTGGAGCATACATCACAGCAAGACCCCGGTCGGTATTGGGTGGATGTTTAGCATCTCTGGGCACTATGGTGGTTGGGAGGCTAGGCGTGGCTTCTCCCTGTGTCTCACCGCCACCCCCTCGCCCCCGGATACAGGAAATAGAAATGGAAGGCTTGGAAACAATGACCACACCCACTTTTCCCTGACCTTTGATCCTTCCTCCCCTGATTAGCTACATAAGCATCATCTAAAATTAAAAAAAAAAAAAAGAAAAAGAAATTAAATTTAAAAATTAAAAAGGAACATTATCAACAACAAAAAGATCAAATCATGCAAAATTTAAAGAGAGAAGTTGAGTATTGCTTTCCATCTGGTTTCAAATTTCATGTTGTTTGGTTCCATTCTACACTGCTTTGTGTTCAAAACACTTTTCTTCACTTCTTCGATGTTTCTTCCCTTCCGTCATGCCTATCTAATGATTCAGCATGTCCACATTATGTTTACCTAGAAATGTAGTAGAAGAAACTCAATTTAATATATGGATCAGCGTTAACCACATTTCATCCACTGACAGACATTATTTGTTCAGCAATATCAGAATGGCTGTAACTGAGAAAAAAAGACAAGGGAAGATATTTTATGAGGGCTTCTGAGAAAACAAAAAGACAAAACAAAACAAACAAACAAGGCTTTCCTTTTCCTTTTTTCACATGGGGCCCAGCGTGGTGGCCTAGCAGCAAAAGTGCGAAAGTCCTCACCTTGAACACACTGGGATCGCATATGGGTGTCGGTTCTAATCCCGGCAGCTCCACTTCCCATCCAGCTCCCTGCTTGTGGCCTGGGAAAGCAGTCCAGGACAGCCCAAGATTTTGGGACCCTGCACCCGCATGGGAGACCTAGAGGAGGTTCCTGGCTTCTGGCTTCAGATCGGCGCAGCACCAGCCTTAGCGGTCACTTGAAGAGTGAATCATTGGATGGAAGATCTTTCTCTTTGTCTCTCCTCCCCTCTGTGTATCTGACTTTCCAATAAAAATAAATAAATATTTAAAAGAAAAGATTTTCCAAATGAAAATTCATATTGTTTAATAAGACAGAGTGAATACCTTGCACTAAATGTATTAATATTAAAAATATTTCTTGCTTATCAAAAACACAGCCTCATTCTGTCTTGTGTTTCAACTGCCCATCTCACTTGTAGTTGATGACAGAGCAATGGCAATCTAGAAGGCCGTGCACTCCATCTTAAGAAGGCAGCCATCAGTTGAAGTAGCAGATAGTTTGAGTCAGAACGGGCAATGAGAGGCTGTGCCTCCCGGGGATGGGGGGAAGCCTCCGAGCCTTACTGCATGCTTTTCAACATTCCCCACTATTATGTTAGCCAAATACATTTTGTATTACTATAATAAAATATAAATATGGTGTATACTAAATGATTATTAGGGGATTTTACTTGATTTGAAATGTTCTAGCAATTTCCCTGCATTCAGATCAGCTCTTCAAATGTTGTATACACTACTGATATAAAGAGAATTGAGGGACATGACCAGGGACCTACAAGATAAGCTCTGTCATGTAGTGTTATTTCTTTGTCCTATTTGATGGTTAAATCTGAAAGTTCAAGTCAGAAATACAGAAGGGAAATCAAAATTTGACTTGGTCAATATCATGCCATAGAGACATAAAAAAAATCATTACCAACAAGAGAAGAAATAGTCAAGCAGATATTAATGAGAGAATGGTGTGTCCTCTGTGACACCAATGCCCATGAATGACAATTTTTGCAGAAAAAGCTGTTTCCCCACAACGCTCTTCCATGCATTTCTCTGTGTGTATGTTAGATCCATTATTCAGCTGCCATCTTCATTATCAGCTCATTATCTCCCTGATGGGTTGATGTTTCCATGGTGACACTGGAATGAGCCTGTGTAAAGATTTTGACCTAGTTGGATTTTGGTTAGATACAGAACAGAACTAAATACCAACACTTTCCAAGGTGATACCCTATCGGTATGAAATATGGAAATAACATAAAGGAATCCCCACAAGTATGTGTAAATTAAGTAAAAAAATTAAGTATAAAAATCAAGATGTATATTTACCTCATTAAAATAATCATCTTATTTTAACATATTTTGAAAGCATTCAACATAGAAGAAGAAGTAGTAAAATAACGCTTATTCAAGTGCAATTTTATTTGCTTATATTTACAGGTACATAATGTTAAATAATAATGTGTATATGCACATTTATGTGTGTGTATTCATATTTATATTTATTCACTGTTATCTTCCTTAGCAATACCCATCAAGGACATATAAACACATATTATGCTTCATATTATAATTATTCATAATCCTAATGTATATTTAGTAACATATGTAAATATATTTCTTCCCTCATTTAATATATTAACATTTTCTCACCATAATTTGTGCTGCTTGACTTTTGTCCTGAATATTGCTGTAAAATTGAATTTCAAATACAATCTACTCCACATGCAGACATATTTTCTTTGGATATTTTAGTTCAGGGACCAGTGCTGTGGCATGCTCTCAAGTGCCAGCACCCGTTTCGACGCTGATTTAATTTAGGGCTCTCTACTTCTGAGCCAGCTTCCTGCTTATATGCTGGAAAGCCGCAGACAAGCTCTCAAAACCTTGAGCACCTGCATGTCCTTGGAAAACCTAGAAGCTCCTGGTTCCTCACTTCAGAGCAGCTCAACTCCGGCCACTGCAGTTCTATGTGGAGTGAATCAGCAGATAAGAAACTTCTCACTCTCTACGTCATTCTCTCTATAAATCTGCTTTTCAAAGAAGCATACAACAATCTTTAAAACATTTGCAGAATTATCTTTGGAAACACCCACTTGTCCATTGTAGAGTTGAAATCAAAATGCAGTAAACATGGCTCATTGCTAACTGCAGTTCTTTTTGCCCTTATAACCCCTGCTTTACTTGCTTAGCTAACAACCTGTGTGATCTGGCAGGCATCATGGCCAACTAGTGCCAATGGCCCCATTCCCCAGAAACCAAGGCCCAGCCTTATTAATCCATGGATAATTCAATATCCGGGTCTAGTTGTCACAGGTGATGCCAAGGTTAGAGCCCAGACCTGAGGAGAGTAGGCAGGGGCTGGCAAGTGGAAGTAAGCAAGAAATGCATAATCCTCCCTCATTCACCTCTCCAGCTGTTGTAAATTGTGCCCCCCTTGAAGCTATGTTAAACTGCCCCTAAGAAAACTTCGTAATTGTATTGCTCGGGGCCCACACTCTGCAGTCCAGCGGATGCAACACCATGACGTAAAAGATCTGTGCCATAGCTTGTGACTGCTTCTGTATAAATAAAGGGGACAGCTTCCTTGCGTTGTTCATTATGATTCTGAAATTGTAATGGTCTGTTTCTTTTCTCGACGCCTATTCCATGCACCCTTCTTGAGTTCTGAACTCAGCTGGAGCTGGCCTCAGGCAGTGTGGAAGCTAAAACAAATCCTGTCTGAGCACAGAATGGTGAATACTAGAGACTGAAAAGGATAGAAAGGACAGATAGAATTTGAATCATGCGGATGAAATAGAGTTGCACGCAAGGTAAAACTGTCCAGTGTCCCACAGTGGAGTAGCGAGATCAGGACCCACTATCTGGTAGAAACTCTGTATGAGACAAAGAAGAGGCAAGTGAACCGCATAAATCATAATAACTAGGTATATTGTACATATATGCTAATTTATATAACTTACAAACAACTAAGATGAATCCTGCCAATCTCCAGTAACAGCATGTTTCAAAGAATGCAAAATGATTGCCCTGATTTAGTCACCAGATATCCACATGTATTGAAATATCAGAACATTACTCATTAACAAGTACATATATTGTTCATAACAATTTAAATAATGTGATATCAATAACAAATGTATGAATATCAAGGGTTTATTAAAAGATTTTATTTTCTCTCAGAGAGTTTCAGGTATGAGTTTCTATTATTAATAAAACTTATAACAATCTGTAACAATTGGTTATACATATCAATTGTTTTAGTATACAAAAATGTTTCAATTCGCCCCTATGTTAAACTTTGTCGAGCCTCTACACATTGTCTATGAAGCAGATCTGTAACAGTTTCATCCAAAATGATTGAAGTTTGTGAAAATCATGACTGTTCCTCAGTATATGACCTATATTATAATTTTTATGTTTAAAATTCTGAACTTTTGCCTAATAATTTTAATATACAACAGCACCTTCAAATTTATTTTTAAGAGTTAGTTGATTCTCTTTGTATGTCTTGGAGAATGCTAACCACCTTCTTTCCTTGTACATATGGGTGAAATGTAGTTTATTCTTCTCAACAATATTCTCATCAGAATTATGCTGAATTTGAGAAAACACATATATAATTCAATGGCCAGTATCCATTACCAATTATGTATCAAAAAGCATAGCAGTGATTGTTTGATATAATTTTTCAGAGAAAGGAAAAGAGGGTAGCACATAAAACACAGAGTAAAAAATGAATAATAAAAGAGTATAAACTCACAATTTAATACAGCAAGGATTTTTCTAGCCACCATTGGATAAAAACGAAACATGAAGTTTTCTCACAACCTTTTAAAAATATTAAGCATGTCTTAATAATCCTTGAATGTATAATTACATTTAATCAATTCTTAGCTGGTCATTTTACAAAGAGGTAGCCATTCTAAGACCCTGTCTTTTGTAATTGTATAATCATATTTCAAATTATTAGAACATTGCAGGGTATGATAGTGCTGACCTTTGATTTGTTATTACGCTATAATGCACTTGGTAGAAATGCAAGTTTTGTAATAGATGATTTGTTGCCATTATCATCAGTGACTTGCCCTTGAGATCAACAACAACAAGAGATGTAGCTTATGTCTTCACTGCAGTGCAGTGTCTAGCATGCGTGGAGCAGTTTCTTTCTCGACATTTTTACATCTGTTAATAGCTTTGTAGAGAATTCTGCATCAACACTTAGCAGGAATCTACTATGTGCTATGTCATAAATACATATGCAGAGTACACACTCTGCTTTTACAGTATTATATTCCTACCAATGTTTAAAACATGTCAAAAAATTTTAGCTAACTCAAAATAATTTAGGCACTTAGTTATATTAACTCCAAAGGCAGTGTTGCAAAGAAACTCGACTGGCCCCTTAAGCTTTTTTTTGTTTTAACAGTAAGGGCCATGCACAGTAGCCTAGCGGCTAACGTTATAGCCTTGCAGGTGCTGGGATCCCATATGGGTGCCATTTCTAATCTCGGCAGTCCCACTTCTCATCCAGGACCCTGTGTGTAGCCTGGGAAAGCAGTCCAATGACAGCCCAAAACCTTGGGACCCTGCACATGCGTTTGAGACCAGGAAGAGGCCCCTGGCTCCTGGCTTTGGATCGGCGTAGCTCTAGGCCATTGCAGCCACTTGGGGAGTGAATCAGTGGATGGAAGATCTTGCTCTCTGTATATCTGATTTTCCAATAAAATAATACTTTTTGTTTTTAAAAGATGAGCGTAAATACTAAATATAAAAACAAGTGAGTGTTCCCTAGTAATTCTTTTTCAACCTCAAATAGTCACTGATATTGAGAGCATCCTAAGAGGGGGAAATACTATGTTTAACCAGGCTATTTAGTTTATGAGTGCATAATATAAAGGGTCTACAATAAGCTCCTTGAATTATGTATTATGGATGGATTATTTATGCATTTCATTTTTTACAACAAAATAAATACATTTTAAATCCCTTTCACACAAACTTTGAAATCCCATTCTAATTCCTGCTGACATATATGTTACATATATTAAAATGTGCCAACATTTTAAGATAATTATTTGTTTTAGTTGGATTGTGACATGAGAAAGGAGACGTCGCCTATGTTCGGGTTGATTTACCAGTCCAGAGACGTGCCTCTGCGGGCTGAGCTTCAGCCCTCCGCTCTAGCACCCCACACAGGGGTGCTGCTTGGCTTTCCAGCTGCTCCGCATCTGTTTGAGTTTCCTGCTGGTGGCACGGGAGAACGGCAGAGGCGGACTCGGCTCCCTGGACACTTGAGTCTGTGTGGGAGACATGGACGAAGCCCCTGTCCCCTGCCTCGCTTTTGTGTTCTTTTTCTCTCTTTCCTTCTTTTGCTGCTACCAGACCTGTACTCAGAACCATTGCCTTAATGCCCTCAAAATTGTGCTAGTCCGAGTGTTCTGTGCACTCATGTTCAGAAATTCTGCTTTGCAACTTAGCAAGAAGAACAAACTGTCTTAATGTGTTGTGTACCAAACACCATTCTAAATGTTCTGCATGCATTAATTCATCTAAAACTTAGAATAGTATCATAAGAGCTATATTATCATAAACTCACTTCCCAAATTATATAAAAAGACATAAAGTAGCCAAGAAAACTTTAAAAGTCCATCCATTAATTGTATTAACAGAAAACCAGACTCAGAAGTGAAGAGTGAATATTAAACTCATGCACTGTGTTATGGATAGTGGGCATTCCAAATTATAGACCAAATGACCACTCCCTGCTTATTTATTTTCTATAAAAATGAAAAATATTTATTTATTTTATGTTGGAAAGGCATATCAGGCCTCCTTGGCCTATATGGGAACTCTCTGATCCTGATTTCAGCTAACCAAGACCTCAACCTAACCTGCTCACTGGTCATACACAGAGAGTCTCTCTTCTCTGTCCTTGGACTGGCTGTGCTGGTGCTGCCTTGATCAGTAACTGAGAAGCTAGATGTGGCCCCTGGCCTACCTGTTAGCCATCCATGAGTGCTGCATGCGGCCTAAGGCGTGATTGGAGGAACTAGAGAGACAGACATGCCTTCTAGCCAATTACAGTGCCCTTGTTGGGCGGGAGGCCTATTGGGTGATGTCACTCCTGCCTTCCCTTTCTTAGCCTGTATATCTGTGCTGCATTACAGTAATTGAACATGCTCTACCAAGCTGTCTCTCGAGGGTCTTGTTGATGAAGAACACTATTGTCTGACACTTTCAATGGCCTTCGGGGCCTGCTGGCAGGAAATACCTACTAGATTTGATTGCCTACTTTCATTTTCGTGTGTGCATGTGTGTGTGTTGAACTGGCACAAATGAATGCATTTACATTTATTTGCTGAATCACTGACAGCATAAGAACAAGCTTAATATCATGCAGTCATTTATTTCTTTGACAAAATTTTCTTAGCTCTAGTCCCGTCCTGCATCATGTCCTGTGTGATCTTTCCGACTAAAATCATAAAATAGAACACGAGGTCTCGATCACGCAATTGTGGAGCAGCATTGACAATTATGCTCCTAGAAAATTTCTTTATATTTATACTTTAGCTATCTTCTATATCTGATATTCATTAACTTTATTTCAAAAAATGTTGAAAACAAAGAAAAACGGACATTGGTATGGCTCAATAGCTTATTCTAGTCCCAATCTTGAGGCAAATTTAATTTTTGTGCTTTGCTGCTTTATTTCATAATTGAATTTTCCTGACCTACTTAGTCTTCCGTATGCTTATGACAGAGCACAGTCGTAGCAACTGAGCATTTATAAAATAGAACAATACCTTCTCAGTGAACAAATGCCTCGACCTATTTATCTAGCAGTGCCAAATGGAAGTCTCCATATGAACAATAACATGAAAACATATATAGAAATACTTGTAAAAATTAAAAATGGTAATCCATGCATTCGAAAGGCAATGTTTTCAGTAACACATGAAAGAGCATATTTGACAATTCCTACATTCAAAGTAACTCTGGCGCATTGAGCTGCCAGTTTTATAGCCAGGAAATTCAACACTGTAGAACACCTTTAAGTGTAAGGTCGTTTCTCCCTTGAGTGTTTGGTTTGACACTCTTCTGGAAAGGAGAGAATGTCATAGAATTTCATAGTTTAGGCCTGGTGGGATAGCTTAATGGTTGAATCTGCACCTTGCATGCACTGCGATCCCATATGGGCATAAGTTAGGGCCCAGGCTACTTCACTCCCGTCGAGCTCCCTGCTGGTGCCCTGGGAAAACAATAGAGGATGCCCCCAAACCCTGGAACCCTGCAGTTAAGTGGAAGACACAGAAGGAATTCCTGGCTCCTGGCTTTACATTGGCTTAGCTCCTGCCATTTTGACCATTTGGGGAGTAAATCAGCAGACAGATCTTTCTGCTTGTCTCTCCTCTCTGTAAATTTGTCTTTGCAATGAAATTAAATAAATCTAAAAAAAAACTTACCTCCCTGTTTCCTTGAATGTGTCTTTTGCTAAGTCTGTTTATATACTCTGCCTGTTTCAGATACTGTTACAACGTTTTACTGAAGTTATTCATTTGCATGTTGTGTGTCTCTGTGTGTGTGCGTACATGTGTAGCTATGTGTGTATCACATTCTATTTTACTTTAAATAGAAACTAAACAATGACACTGGCCATTGTGTAACATGTGCTCATCTGGTCTCTTCCACTTTCTGGTTATGTTTTCTTTACTCTAAATTTGTGTACAGATATCTTTTGATATTCCTCTTTTCTCTTCATTTGCTAACTCATAAACCCAAATTAATATGTACCTTTTTTCTTTTACAGAGTTTAAATTTGAATCATGAGGTAATTAAAAATCTAAATATACCTATAACCAGGATGCATGTTGAATAAATAAATTATACATCTCCTAACAAAAAAAAGCATAGGGCTGGAACACTTCAATGCTGAATTCTACCAAATATTTGAGTAGGAACTCACACCAGACTTGCATAAGCTTGTCAGAACAACAGAAAGGGCGTCTATGGGGCCAACATTACCCTAGCATCTGTATTCGTGTTTACTCATCCCATAGGTCCCTGTTCTGTGACTGTGCTTATCATCTGCTGAATTGCCTTTCTAATTTCAAGACAGGATATGTGTTCAGATGTTATTTTTGTTACATCATCCAAAATTTGCATGGTTTGTGGGAGAGAAGGACCCTTGCTTCTATTTGTAGCGTGGCTTGCTGAATCAGATCATTCCTGGTGCCCCTAAGCAGCAGAGGTTACCCTTTGTTATCCGCTGCGTTCGGACAGTTATTATAGTAATTATGGTTCTGCCCAATCATGTGAGTGCCTGTCACAGATCTGTTTACACTGACTCCTAAAATAGGAATTTTATCTAACAATACTTCATGTTCTTTTGTAACCTTGTCCAGACTATTATAGTACATATTTATAATTTAAAATTTCTGTTGCATCCTAAGTTAAAATGAATTGTATTAATTTTCACATTTGAAATAAATTATTTTGAGAATATATAATCCCAACATGAAAGAAAAATTTAGTGCTGCTACAATATGCTTCTATATTTATAAATATCATCATTACTGGAATGTAAAGAAGCTATTACATGCTACTTAAAGTAAAAAGATGAGTAAATTTCTTAAAACTCTAAATTTTAGGATTAATACTAATGAAGCCAATAAGGCTATGCACATCCCCTTCTGACAGAACAACAGTTTACAGAGTCACTTAGTGACTGATTGTAAAGCCTCTTACCATGACTTCAAGTGGAGATTTCATTGTTGAAATTTAAATTAATCATATGGTCAATGTTACTTGTTTTTTAGACCTCCAAGTTTCAGTAGGTTCCTTTTAATCATACTAAAATACATTCTCACCTGTTTGCCAACCTGTAATTTTCAGGTTCTTGAGTTTTGATTATAGAACCCTTCTAATACATTTGGATAATCATAATCTAATTTGGCATCTTTATAATGTATTTCACTAGTGAGCACTTGACCTTAATAGACTGGTATTTATTCTGTATTCATAATCAGCTGTAGTACCATCATTATGTTACAAATTCTGTCAAAGAAACCAAGAGCTAAGGAAAAAATAAATTACAAGGCAACAAACTTAATTTTTAAAAGCAATTTTACATAGCTCTTTAAGTAAGTCCATACAGGGAAAACAAAAATTAACTTCTATTTATTAGGTTTTCTGTCTGTAAACCACTGTTTGGTAACCAAAGACCGATATTCCAAGCAACCCCTGCAGGACACATTAGTGATTGATATTGACCACTTCAGCATAATCTTTGTAACGTATCCCTTTGTAACTGTACATCACAGCCATATGCATGTAAATTCACATAGAATCAAGTAAAACAGACAGCTAGGGCAGCAGTGCCAGAACTCAGTGGGTGAAGCCATTGTTCAGCCGAGACCATCCCAGCAAGCCTGGCGCCATAGCCTAGCTGCTCAAGTTCTTCCCTTGAACGCGCCGGAATCCTTTATGGACGCCGGTTCTAATCCCGGCACCTCCACTTCTCATTCAGCTCCCTGCTTGTGGCCTGGGAAAGCAGTCGAGGACGGCCCAATGCTTTGGGACCCTGCACCCGTGTGGGAGACCTGGAAGAGGTTCCTGGCTTCTGGTTTCGGATCGGTGTAGCACAGGCCTTTGTGGTCATTTGGGGAGTGAATCATCGCACAGAAGATCTTCCTCTCCTCTTCTCTGTTTATCTGACTTTGCAATAAAAATAAATAAATCTTAAGAAAAAAAACACCATCCCATCACAGCATGCCATTTATGGTCCTGATGGAACTTCACCTGACCCACGCACGTGTGAACACAAACGAGGAAGTCCCAGCACTGGGGTGCCTGTCAGCCACATGGGAGTCATGGATGTCCTTCCCATCTCAGCACAGACGGCTGTGGACATTCCGAGAGTGAACCACAATGTGGACACCCTCTAACCCCTTCTCTGTCACCCCACCTTGCAAATAAGCGAAATTTCAAAGAAAATCTCTAAAAAGTATTCTCAATTATTCATAAAATAAAATCATATTTACTCATCAAAAAAGTGGAATGTTACTCTAAGTGATGAGGTAATAATATGCGTATCGCACGTGTAGCCATGTATATATTTGAATAGAAACATGAATGTGTAAGCTCATAGTGATGTACAATAATTGTAGCAGAGCTTAAAATGCTGCAATTTCCATGTCATACCTATTAAATGATTACAGGACACTGGGTAATTGGAAATAAGCAAGAAGACAAATTTTACTTTCAGAATAATGAAATTGACTAATTTTTTGCTTTCTAAAAGTTAAAATGGATTTCTTCACATTCAATGAACTATGAAAATTAGTTCACTTGGACGTTGAGAACAAATTTAAAACCATTTTAGCAAACAGTGACATCATCTCTGATTGCCTTAAACCAACAGACACTAGCATCTATGAACTCTTAACAGACACGTATGTGTGGCCAAATTGCTTTGACATCTCAAAACCTCTAAGGTACCATTATTTTCAAAATATTTGTTTTCATTTGCTTGAAAAGCAAACAAAGGAGCAAACAGACAATGATCCCCCACTCACTAAATTACTCTCCAATTTTCTGAGTCTGTTAGACTAAAGCCAGGAGCCAATAATATCATTTAGTTCACCCAGAAGTAAGTAGCTAACTTGTCACTTATTGTCTCCCAAGGTCCAAAGTAGCAGGAAACAAGAGAGGAAATAGATTGAGGATTCATTTCTGGATAGACTGATGTAACCAAAAGCCTTCCTAAGGGAGACCTTGGTCAGCTCTGCCACGGTAACGGCCATTGTAGCTGCCGAGAGCATTTCAAGGCAGCAACAGAGAGACATGCTTGCTAAATAGTTTTCCTGGTAGCTTCAAACTTCAACAGTAAAACTATTGATTACAAAGGGTTTAATTTTATCTTTGTAAGCCATAAAGAGTTATAATAACCAGTTCTTCAACTTAACTTTCCACCCCCAGTTTTTTCGCTAGCTTGGATTGCCTTGAATCAATGCTATTCACTGTTCCTTGTTCAGCTTTGTTCAGGCATATCTTTAAGTTTCAAAACGAAAGAGCAGATGTTTTCCAAAAGCACACACATAATAGTGCTGCTTCTGTGACTATAAAGAGGTGTATATCCTACCTGTTTGTCTCTTTACAGAAATTTGCACACTGATATTGATGTAGCACTTTTGAAAAAAAAAGTGACAAGTCAGAAATCGCCATAGGCATAATAAGTGTCATACACAAGCTTTATATGAAAAATGTTAAAAATACAGCCAGCTGTTAATGTGTAGGATCTACAAAGGTTAAATACAAATGCACATGGTTGCAAGTTTTTTGTGACAAGAAGTTATAACTCTGAAATTAACTAAAATGGAAGCATATCCCTTCTATAATCATCAGAGAACCAGGAAGCGCACGGTATGCTAGGATTTGAAATGTTTTTGAAGACATGTTGTTATTGCTTGTAGAAATGATGAAAACTTTTGACCCAGTGAAGTTCTATACAAGATAATTTTAGAATTTTGAAAATTTAAGCTTGCACAAAAGAAGAAGTGTGTTATCCTTCACACCAATTTATAAGGCGAGCAATCAGTTCAAAATCATGGAAAATGTTAACTCTAAGTGATTTTTTTAGAAACAGTGTATTCCATAATAAAAGACTATGTTTCATAAGAATTACTTGAATCATGATATGCTTTTCTGACATATCATAAAGTATAAATTACTATTAAATGGATTGTGTTACTTATACACTCAAAAGATATATTATAAGGTAAAACTGCACAATTGTTCTTTGATATACTTGTGAGCTGTAGGGTAGACTAGAGTTACCCAGTTAAAACTGGAGATGGTTGAA
The DNA here is from genome assembly GCF_030435755.1 of Ochotona princeps. Lineage (NCBI taxonomy): Eukaryota > Metazoa > Chordata > Mammalia > Lagomorpha > Ochotonidae > Ochotona > Ochotona princeps. Next base: position 20,676,325 of record NC_080834.1, on the reverse strand, counting down.
AATGTAGAGACACAGGTAAACCTTTACAAAGCTGTGTGCTCTGCCATTTTAGGAACACGGTACATTTCTTGGACTCAGGAAATGAAAGCATAAATGGAAGAAAAAAATGCATAGCACCATCATCCAATAACAGTACTCTAAAACAGAATCTGAAATAGTGCATGATAAAAAGGAAACTAGATTGAAATAAATAAGAATGAAAATAAAAAATATGAAAAATTTGGCAGACACAGAGAAAGAGCTACCCAGGATGTTGTAACATAAGATGCATGCTTTGAAAAAGTCTGAAAGTAGTTACTTAACATCTTCCCTGAAAACTGTAGAAGAGAATAATGAACTAAAAGTAGGACATAATTACTATAGAACCTGAAATCAATTAAATTCAAAAGAGGAAAACATACAATGAATGAAGTATAATAATCGAAGAAGGGGGATCACCAGGGTACCAAAAGTTATCCAATAATATTAAGAGATTGATGAAAAAATTCACAAATTTGGTAACTTATTAAAAGGAACTTGATTGAGGATTTAAAGAAAAATCATTGCAAATTCTTTATAATTACTTCCAAGAAATAGAAAGAGAGGGGATCCTTTTTTTTTCTTTTTTAAAGATTTGTTTTATTTTTATTGCAAACTCAGAAATGCAGAGAGGAGGAGAGACAGAGAGGAAGATCTTACGCCCAATGGTTCACTCCCCAGGTGACCACAACAGCCGTGCTATGCCGAGCCTAAGCCAACAGCCGGGAGCTTCTTCCAGGTCTCCCACACTGGTGCAGGGTCCCAAGGCTTTGGCCATCCATGGCTGCTTTCCCAGGCCACAAGCAGGGAGCTGGATGGGAATTGGGGCTACCGAGATTAGAACCCGTGCCCATATGGGATCCTGGTGCATTCAAGGAGAAGACTTTAGCTTCTAGGCCACCAGGCAGGGCCCGATGGGGACCTTTCTCATGCAGATTTATGAATGAAGTGTTGCCCTTACAGAAAATAAAATCAAAGAAAAACAAAAACAAAACATACAGTCAATTCCAAATAAGTAAACTACAGATGTAGATTCTTGTATACTGATGTGAAATTCCTCCACAGATATTACCAGACATATCTCAGAAATATGTAAAATCACTGGATAACATGAGCAGTTGTGTTTATTCCGGGAACTTCTCTCTTTACTCAATGGTGAAAATCACGGAGGAAGCTCTGACACTCACACTCCAAGGCAGATTGCTTGCATGAAGTGCATTGACTTTTGGTGTATCTTTGACTTCTCAAAGTCACCTGCTCTTTTAGAGGTTCTTGGATGCCTGGGTCAGTGGTAGGAACAATTCTGTAATTCTTTGTCCCTGACACACTAACGGATAGATCCATGAGTATTAGAATCTGTTTCGATCTGTTTTGTATGAACTTCAAATCCTGTTTTACAAAAGCAAACAATCAGCAGAAATAAGACCCTTAGGCTCCTATTTTATTTTTCACTTTTTAAAATTTTTTTTTCTGTTTTGTTTTACTGGGAACTGGAAAATGTTGAAGCAAGTGGCTTAAAATACCATCTCATTTCCAATTAAAGAATCGCTATATCTATGCTGATATGTCAAAGGTGCTAACTCTTGTTTCTTAGGCATCATGAATGTGGTATCACCAATGTGGAAAAAGATAAATAATGCATTAGTATTATATTGCTACTTTTTCTCCTCACAAATGCTCAGAAAGATTCTGAGAAATTTTTGTGCTACCAATGACTACATCTGGACAATTGCACTTAGAATAATACAAGCTTTTGCCTGACTATAACTAAAAACCACAAAGTTCAGATGTTTGAACTTTACTAAAACTTTGGGCCCGGCAGCATGGCCTAGTGGCTAAAGTCCTCGCCTTGAACGCCCCGGGATCCCATATGGGTGCCGGTTCTAATCCCGGCAGCTCCACTTCCCATCCAGCTCCCTGCTTGTGGCCTGGGAAAGCAGTCGAGGACGGCCCAATGCACTGGGACCCTGCACCCGTGTGGGAGACCTGGAAGAGGTTCCTGGTTCCTGGCTTCGGATCAGCGCGTACCGGCCATTGCGGCTCACTTGGGGAGTGAATCATAGGACGGAAGATCTTCCTCTCTGTCTCTCCTCCTCTCTGTATATCTGACTGTAATAAAATAAATAAATCTTTAAAAAAAAAACTTTACTAAAACTTTCAATGAAGATATCTTATCTGAAACAATAATTGCAATTTACAGTTGCTGTTTCATTTTGTTTTTCAATCATTACATAATTAGGGAGATGATATATTTATCGTGCAATAGAAGCATTTTTCAAAATTGCAATGATGATACTAATCTTTGCAGTTCTCTGATTTAATTAATTAATTATTTATCGGTAGGAAAAGGATTTGCTACCTCTTTGTTTTCATATGTAAACTTTGACCTGTAGGACACTGTGGGGATTTATTCAGAGTTAGATCCATATCATATCACCAAGTTCATCCTCATTACATCTCCATTCCCATTAGCTGCCACAGAGGCATTCTGGGACATCAGACATTACTCTTATTGTACATTTTCAGTCTGAATTGTTCAGCCTACTATTAAATGTATGAAGTTGAGAATCCACTATTACCCAAAAGAATAAAATAGACAGATCATATCAACTATGTCTTTCTCTAGAAAGCCAAGTCTTCATTAAAAAAATGTAATTTAACTAGCAATTTAGTACCACTATGTATTTTCCAAAATTTTGTTGATTTTAAGTTAGAAAATCTTCAACCTTGCACTGAATATTTTAATGTGAATTTGTACATGGCAATTAGTACATCTTAAGTCATAACCCTAATTATGTGAATTGGAAGAAAAATATGAATCAATGATAGGGAGCATGTGCCATTAGAATAATTTGCTTCTTTCTTTTTCAGCAATATTTTTCTCATTAGGAAATTAAAATAGGTAGCAAAAAAATAAATCACCTTCTACAGAGGAATGAGACTCAAAAGAGAACGAGCTTTGTAATAGAGTATTCCATATCCTTGTAATTCAGTTCTATGAAACTTTTTTCTCTAAATTCTGAGTCTCAAATTGTCTTAACAAATCCCTTGTCTTGCACACGGGGAAACTTTACATTCTACTATCATCGTAAATTGGCCATCCGAAGTAGCAAAATTTACATGTTGTTGCTTGCTACCCAGAAGAAAGAAATTTCAGATTCTCAGCACCTCACTTGGTTCATAATATATGTGACAACATCACATGAGCCACCTGCACCATTGCATTCAATTTGATTTCTGTAAAGACACTACAATATTAATTACTTATTTAGTTATTTTGAAATCAGCTTGAGTCTTGTAGACTCACTCCTTCTTATTTTCTATGTTGTCCTGGTGACTTTCATAGCATTCTGCTTGTAAAAGACCAAGCAGTCATTTCATGACTATATTGCTAGTCAGCAAATCACTTCTGTGCAAGCAATGAAATTGAATTGAATGTTCATTTTTGGACTAACGAATAACATTAGGTGCATTGAAGTTCTGTGCTTGGCACAGCAGCTGTAACCAAAGTAAGCAAATCAGACTTTCACAGAAATCCCACCATGGATACTATCTATTTGAAACCCCTGACCGTTGCACCATAATCATTACACATATCCATTTTTTTTTCACCATTGAGGGTGATTCAAATCTGTCCTGTCAAAACTAGACAACAAGTACAGTAATGAAAAAATAATAGTTGTTCATACTAACATCTAGAATATATTGAAATCTAATATTGTCAAGGAATTATCTCTTATTTGGAAGAGAGTTTATATAAGAGAGAGAGAGAAAAGGAGGGAGTTCATCCCACTCCCTGTTTGATTACTCAGAGACTCGCAAGCATCAACCAACTTGGACCAGACTAAAGTTTGTGAACAACACTCAACTCTGGTCGTCCTATTGAGAGACAATTACTTAATCCGTAACATAGCCTTCCTGACCTGCATGGCAGGTGCACATGAGCAAACAGCCGGAGTTCGGAGCTCAGGTTGGCAGAAAAACTGCTGCATGAAAGGCAGGAGTCCAGAGGCCAAGTTAAAAAGTGTGCCAAAAATCTCTCCTGTTTCCAAATCACATTATTTATTGTTGTTTGATATTGAATTGCATATTATATATCTCTTACTAAGTGTGAGGTGAATATATGTATATTATATATATATACATACATATATATATTGCTGTCTCTTCACACTGTTCATGTTAAAGTTTGCTGTGTAGAATCTGTGTAACTTAAAATAATATCACGTGCATGCTCTTTTGTTTCCCATATTTTGGAGACTTAAACTGGTCAGTTCTCAGTTTTGTTTTCTTCTGAGAATTTAATAACTTCAGGTGTTACATTTAAGTCCTTAGTCCATTTGAGAAATGTTTTAGATATAGAATTTAAGTTGCCTGTTTCAGCATTATGTATGTGGTTTGTTCCACGTGCCCAGTATGATGATGTTTTGAAAGGGTTGCCTTTCCTTCTCAAGATATGTTGCTTGCATATTTATTAAAGATCAATTCACTGGAAATGAGTATGATTCCTTCCATGTTCTGGGTTCTAAACCAGTCACCTGTTTTTGGTACAATACAGTGCCATTTTGTTTAATTCTTGTAATTTACCTTAACTCAAGTATTGTAATTCCCGCTTTTTCGCTGATTTTTCCTTAAGCACCTTTAAACTTTTGGAGTTTTTATGATCCCTTATGAACTTTATAATTGCTTTTATTGTTCTCTGAAGTATGGCATTGGCACCTTAACAATGAATGAGTGGTATCTGTAAGTTGTTTTGGCAATATTGGCTATGTCAATTAGTAATTACGGGTTATTATCCCTTGCTTTTATCCCGATTCAATTCTGTTCATTAACATCTCAATGTCCAGTGCTGAGATTTTGCTTCTTGCCTGCCTAAGCCTTGGAACCCTGCACCCGTGTGGGAGACCTGGTTCCTGGCTTCGGATCGGCGCAGCACCGGCCATCGTGGCCACTTGGGTAGTGAATCATCGGACAGAAGATCTTGCTCTCTGTCTCTCCTCCTCTCTGTATATCTGACTTTGCAATAAAAATAAATGAATCTTAAAAAAAGAAATATATTGCTAAACAAAAATCAGTAAGATGGCAAAAATACAAATATAGTAAGAAAGCATTTCAACTGTAATTTCAGAGGATCTGTGTCTGTGTATTTGTTTAGAAGACCATGTATATAAACACTACTTATACAAGCCAAGATGCGTGGCTGAGGGTCCATGTTTTGAACTTTATTATTATTATTTTACTTTTCTATGTTGCTTGAATTAAAAAAAACAATTTCCTGTATTCACAATTTTAAATATAAATTAAAAATAAGTTTATTTTATTTTTAATGGATTAAAAGCCTGTAATTGTCTGGTTGAACAGTCTGCCCTTTGAGCAGAACTCCGGTGATCCGTTCCAGCTTTGTTTCTACAGCTCTCGTGGGAAGCAAGAATGTCATTAAGGGATGTGCTCCAGTGACTTCACTGGGAACCATCAGCACAGCCTTCATTGGCAAATCTCTTTGGAATTATACAGTGGGACAGCAGCAGTAGGTACGTCATTAATCAGCAACTGTATTACCTCGGTAATTGTGATATGAAATCTCTGTTTCAGAACAGTACAAAAATTGTCTCTGTTTCTATTAAGCTTAGTTCAAATAATGTTACAGAAAGGAGAATAATCTATAGAAATCATGAGTTTTCCATTATTTATCAGATATCCAGTAGATATTTTGATCCTGGTGAAGAAAAGATGATTATTATAAAGCAAAAAACCCCACATTTTTCTGGAATTACTATTGTGTCCCTTTTGTCTCTCTCTTTCTGATTACCGTCCTCGGAATCTTTATTTTCTTCAGGTAGAAATTATAGTAGGGAGGATTATTCATGTAAATTAAACATAAACACTTGCAAGATTGCAGAAGGTTTATACACAATGGAGTAAAATACAATTATACAATTTAATTAGAAAGAAATCTACTTCCTCAGCTTGCAGTGAAATAAAGCTTTGAATTTAGGGGGTCCATATGGTTGTCTGAAATAATGCATCTTGAAGATTCTTTTGTAGCAGTAAAGTACACTTAAATCAACTTTAGTTATTTTAACCTACAGCCATTCTATCAAATCTGATGGAAAATTCAGAAATGCTTTGAAATAAAAATGGAATCCAAAGCATTCAAACAGCCTACTGCCCTGGAGCACAGAACCACTCCTCCACCAGCATGTTGATATGCATTTATAACACTAAGGCTTTCCCAGGATTGCACAGGGTGAATTAACAAAATAAAATCTTAAATAATTCATATATAATGGAAGATAATTGTGCTTTGAACCATTTTTATCAAACACTTAATGAATAAAATACTTACATATGATGGAACACAAGCCCTTCCTTCTAACATGTCATTTGAGGGTTTGAAATGGTGTTTCATGAGATTCTCTAAATGAGTAAGGCTGTAAGTTTCACTTCAAGATAGCTCTGAAACAACAAAATTCTTGAATTTTTTCTTATTAAACTACTTTGAGACTTGAATGTAAATAATTACCCTGATATTGATGATCATGCATTTATCAGTATTATGTGAAAATACTGCTAAATTTTTCATGAAAATTTTCATCTCAATAACCTTCCAGAACATTACTTTCCACACCAGAGGAAATGGCCAAGTGCTTATCATTTTTCCATTCACTTTTTATTCATTTTTTCATTCACGAAGCAAATGTTATCAAGCAAGCACCTGTGAACGTACCCTGAGGCAGAAGCACGCTGCCCACATCCCTTGGTGAACCACCCAGACTGAAATCCGAGCTTCTCTGCTTCTGAGTCATTTTCCCGTTAGTGTGCGTCCCAGGAGCCAACACATGGCCACATAAGTGCCTGGGACCCTATCATACATTTTGGAGACCTGCTTTGAATTGCGAGTTCATCGCTTTAACCTTGACCATTCCTGGCTGTCGTAGGTATTTGTGGAACAAACTGGAAAACAGATTAGTCTCTGCTTTTCTGCCTTTCAAAGTGATAAATAAGTTAAAGTATAAAAGTACAATAAAAGAAGAAAGTAACATAGCATGCATGGTGTCCATTCTCTTAGGAAATTTAGATTTGACTGCCATTAAATAGGAAGGTATGTGGGGTTACACGGGGGGCAGGAGGAGACAGATATGGAGATCTTCCATCTGCTGGTCTACACTCAAAAGTGCAGCAAAGACCAAGGCTGGGCAGGCCAAAACCAGGAGCCAGAAACTTCAGGGTCTCCATTTTGAGGGCAGCGGCCCAAGGAACTGCTTTTCCAGACCATAAGCAGACAGCTGGATTACAACTAGAGCATCTATACCACCCTGAACGCACCTGATCTCGTCTGATCTCGGAAGCTAAGCAGGGTGGGGACTGGTTAGTGCTTGGATGGGAGAAGTAGAGCATTTAAGACACACACTGGTAGCTATGTTGCCTTTTCTTTAATTTTGAACACCCATTTTTATTGTTGTTGTTACTGTTCTTTGTTGTTTTTGTTTTCTTCAGAAAGTATTTTCAGTAGTCATCAAACATCTGGGATTGTAATGCAGTGGTTTATGCCATTGCCTGATACCATATCCTGTGTAGGTACCAGGCAATTCTAATGCACTTTTTTTTTTTTTTGATCCTATTGCCTTGGATGTCACAAAGATGGATGCCTACCACACATGGACGATCTGGATGGAACCCCTAGATCCTTACTTCAGAATGTTGTGGCCATCTGGGTAGTGAATCAGTGGCTGAGGGGTTGTCTCTTCCATCTTCCCATTTTCCGGCTTCCAAATAAATAAATATATAAAAAATAATTGTATCCTGTAAAGTAGCTGTAACTTCCAGCATTTTCTCTGTTGGATTAGTGAGATTAAGTATACAAAATAAATCTAAAAATCTTTTTTTAGTTTTAGAAATTTAATGCTAGAGATTTGTAGCGTTCTCTCAGTATCTATTTCCCACTTTTTTTGTTAGTAGGAAAATAAAAATTGCACTGTATTTAGAATCACCTAACTAGTAAAGCGGCTTTGCAAACTTCTTTAAACCAAGTTTGAAAGTATCATTAATTTTCTTTTCAATAGAAAGTGAGGGAAAACAGCGCATGCACATTTCTCTTTCCTCTATAACAAGTGTGAGCACAAAGGATGATCATGGGAAGGTCTTGGAAACACAGGTGGAAGGCAATGATGAAACCAGAGGACAGAGGACACCTGTATAAGTGGATAAATTCAAGAAGCTGACTCCATGTCCCCAGACCACATTTCAAATTAGACCTTTATATACCTGAGAAAGGTCAGTCTTTGTCTTGTCTATAACAATGTTATTTACAATCCAGTGTTGCAGCCTCATAAATATAGCCTGAAAAATGAACACTGTGTTCTTTTATAAATCTACAAATAGAAGTTTTGCTGCTTTGTTGAACTTTGTGATTATTATACCGCTATTCATAAAGAACACACTTTGTTAAAATAAATGTTGTTTTACTAAAATAGCATTACTAATGTGATAATAATGACTCATTTTAGTTAACTTGGTAATTTGACACTTCGGATTTTTTCATCTTCTGTAATACCTACAGAAAATGTGTTCCTAGGCCCAATTCACCATGTTCTTATTTTTTTCTTGATAATTTTTATAGAAGAAAAATCAAGCCTGTTTCCAAAACAGGCTCCCTCAGCCCTTATTGCCCGAGCCAAACCCAGGTCACTGTTTCCTGTCACTCTCTCATACAGCTGCACTCATCAACAGCAGATAATGCCGAAGTGCTAAGAACTCAGGAAAATCAGCATTCAGAACTAGCACTTTTTGATTATTTAAAACATGTAGCAGTGATACAGGATTGTACATACACACGGAGTGTTAGGTGAAAGTTGATTTTGTGTATATGTTGCATTGGCTCTCATCAGGGTATTGTCAAGTACCCTTTCAAGCCTTCGGTATTACCTGCAGTTTTATTCCTGGGCTCTGTGTGCTGTCTGTCATCTCAGCATTCCTATTGCAAGCAGTCTGTGGGCACCGTAGCCAAAAGTACGTAGATGCAAGCATTCATTACCGTCTCCTTTTTCTCTCAACTAAGATAACATCTGATCAATTAAGGATCATAACATAATTTAATTTGGAAACATCATCTTGGTCTTTTTAATTCATATTTGTTTCTGTTAAGTTGCATGATCATTAATATTTATTTAGAGTTATAGTAATTTACGTTTTTTTTTTTTTTTTGGAAAGTCAGATTGACAGGAGAGTGAGAGAAGAAGATCATCTGTCCGCTGACTTACTCCCAAAGTGGCTGCAAGGTCCAGAGCTGAACTGATCTGAAGCCAGGAGCCAGGAGGTTCTTCCGGATCTCACATGCAGGTGATAGGTCTTAAGGCTTTGGCTGTGCTCAACTGTTTTCCCAGGCCGCAAACAGGGAGATGGATGGGAAGTGGAACAGTCAGGATTTGAACCGTTGCCCAAATGGGATTCTAGATCATGAAAGGTAAGGACTTTGACCACTAGGCTATTGCGCCGGACCTACCCATTCATTTATGCTTACGATGGGAGAGTGTATTAAGACTATCTTTGTTTCTGTGTGAGTCTCACTGCCAACCCTACCACCGACAGCTGAAGAACATGGCATACATGACTAGCAGTCAAACCAGCTAGGAGACGGGACGCCGAAACAGTCCTTCGATCTGCAATGAGCCTTGTCCCCAAGTATGCAACCTGCCTTGCCAGGAGGAGACGGCGCTGCCAATCACAGCTTCGTTGGACTGACAAATCTATAACATGAAACAAAACGAGAGTCCTGTTATTCACAAATACTATGGAAAGTCTATCGGTAGACACTTGGCATGTTGGTTAAAATGCCACTTGAAAAACAAGCATCCCAAGTTGGAGTCCCTTTCGGATTTTTCTAAACTAAATTTAGCATGGGAAAGCGTGGTAGCCTTCACACCACTAAGCCACTAGTTCTAGCTTACTATAAAGGGACAGTAGGTAAGACTTCTCTTAACCTTTGATAACCATCCACAGGATATGCAATTGAATCCAATCAAATTTCACTTTATAATAACGAATTTTAAACTAATGATAAGCAGCTTGCCATAATCTAACGCCAATGAAAGTTTTTTTTTGTTTCTTCAGTATCCTATGATTAATTATACTATTTGTATGCCTATAAACCTATATTTAAATAGTAACTACCAAAAGGAGATGTAATCAGATATAAGAGCTAAAATGTCAGTAAGCAATTGTCAAACCAGGATTGATAATTATGATAGAGGCATCCCCCTACAAATAGAATACTCCCCAAAATGGAATGTAAATATAAAACAACACTTGAGCAAATGTGATTGTTTTAAAACATTGAAATTACTAAGAAGAATATTTCCAAGTAAATGTATGGAATAAAATAATTCTAACAAAATAGTAGATGATCATAAATCCCTTAAAATAAGAGTGAATTTGAAGGATGAAGGAAAATTTCAGCAAGTGGACAGAGATCACTGATAGCATTCTCTAGCTTGTTTTGAATGGTGAACAAATGTGGTTTGGGGCAGAGACTATCAGGCAGAAATTGGTAATTCTTAGTAAATGAGTTTCATGATGTTTTTATTTGTATCTGTTTCTTTTTTTAAGGATATTCTGGCTGTTATGTAGAGAATCCATTTTTTAATTTTATTTTTAGCGAAGATGAAACACTGATTAGGTCAGAACATTCATTCATTAATTCTGGAAACAGATAAATTTCAATTGAGAAAGTCATTGGTATAAATGAACAGCTAAAACATAAAACTACATATATATTTATATATGCATATATATATATACATATGTAAACTTGGGTTGCATAGAATTTGAAAGAAATATTGGACCTCCAAAATGAACACTGAAATTAATAAATCAATAAACAAAATACATGAAAATTTCACAGAAAAATAAGTGCAGAATAATAAGCAGATCAATTAACCCCACAAGCTGAAGTGTTTTCCAGAACTATTTATGCACTCTTCCATACAAGCAAAGCTGGATAACAGCAACATGAGGGTGGAAGAAACACCAGCATTTACTGTGTTCTGAATTCTGATGTCCAAAAACAGAAAGTTTAGTTCATGTCTAGACATTTGAAAATTGCTGTCAATTATCAGCCGTAGTTGTTATGAACAAGGCTATTAACATAATGGATGTGATTTTTTCAGGAACGTGATGAACTGCAAAACAGAAGCCAAAGTCCAGCAGTGTGCATTCTCTTGGACTTCAAACATGTGTTTCCACTTTGTGGGAATTATATAAAGCCACTTAAAAATATCATATCAAATTCCTGTCTAATTCATTCATCAGATCTTTATATGACAAATATGTACTTTGAGTCAGATGTCCAAACTTAAAAATATCATTTAAGTGGTAGCCTACTTAGTATTTCATTCTCTTTTATTTTTAATTTCATCTAACAAAAAAACATGGAAACCATATATTTGTCTTTTCTTGCTGTTTCACTAAACATGTTGTCCCCCAGTCTGCATTGATTTTGGAGCAAATGGTAGAATTTCACTGTTTCGACAGATGAATCTATTTTGTGTTCACATATATGTGTGTGTGTACGCATGTGTGTTTTCTTATATATATTATATTTGGTTTATTTATTTTCATTTGATATTGGACACTGTCGGTGGCAGCATGCAGCAGTTCTGCAAGAAACAAGGTTGAAAGGGGGAGTTGAAAGAATTAGAAGTGCAGAGTAAAAATGGCAGTGCACAGCGTCAGAGAAAACACAAGAGTTCAGATTAGACAGCAAGGACCTCGTGACCCAACAATCTCAGAGAAGTGAGTAAGTAAGTTACTCCCATACAACACTTGGATTAGGTTCCTTCCAATACGTCATTACAAAGATCTGAGA